>NC_069502.1:554243482-554543482 GCF_027579735.1 Bombina bombina
TGTTGGTGGAGACTTTAATATAGCTTTAGACCCATCTATAGATTGCTCCTCAGGGAGATCATCGACTCCTAGTAAGGTTCTTCATCAAATAAAAACATGCCTCACCTCCTTGGCAATACATGACGCCTGGCGCTTAAGTCACCCAAATGAAAAAGACTACACTTTTTACTCTTACCCTCATCAACATTATTCCAGAATAGATTACTTAATGATTGATGTCACTAGCCTTGCCCAGGTTTGGCGTTCAGAAATACACCCCATCACGTGGTCAGACCACGCCATGATTAGCTGTACATTAAAATTCCCGTTGTGTTCATATTTGCAATGCACCTGGAGAATAGATGAGAACCTTTTGAAAGATCCTATGATATGAATTCAAGTCACAAACATACTAGAAGACTATTTTAAAAATAATGACATCCCCAATATTAACCCCACCATTTGTGGAATGCCCATACGAGGGGAGTTGATAGCCCTAAAAGCAGCTAGGACAAAGCAAAACCAGGTCTACTTGTCATCCCTTTTAGCTGATTTAAATAAGTTGCAGGAAATTCACAAGGCCTATCCTAAAGACCGCTCTCTACTAGACAGCCTCGAACACAAAAGACAGCAACTTAATTATTATTTAGGGACAGAGGCCAAGAGAAGCGCTCTGTACCTTAAGAAGAGATTTTATGAGGGCGCCAATAAACAAGGGAGTATGTTGGCTAGACAGCTTAAGAGAAAAACACTTGGTAGATATATCACACATATTAAAGATGACAAAGGCAAAGACTGGTTTAGCTCTGCTGATATAGCGGAAAAGTTTAGGGGGTACTATGAATCATTATATAACCTTAGTCGAAATAATACACCCCTCATGGTCAGTGAAATACAGGACTACCTCACACAATTGGGTCTTCCTAAGATTACGACAGAACAGAAAGATGACAGACGCCCCATGCACAACAGCAGAGATACTGGGTGCTATCAAGACACTAAAGGGAGGGAAGTCCCCAGGCCCCGACGGCTTTGGTTATGATTATTACATTATATTTAAGGATCTTTTGAAGCCCTACCTTTTAAGATATTTCCATACTATAGATGAAGACTGTGAGTTCCCCCGGAGAGTTTGCAGGCAAGGCTGACCCTGATACCAAAGCCAAATAAATCTAGCTTATATATTCCAAATTATAGACCAATCTCACTATTAAACTCCAATATTAAAATATATGCTAATAATAAACCAAGCGCCCAGATAGCCCTTAATGGCATTGCTTCAAACCCCCTGAAAATTTCAAATGGAACTAGGCAGGACTGTCCCCCCTATTGTTTGCCTGCCTTATTGAGACTTTGGCGACTAAAATTAGATTAAATAAAGATATACAGGGTTTCTCTGTAGGAGGAGAGGTGTACAAGCTGTCGTTATTTGCAGATGACATTTTGTTTTCTTTAACAGACCCTATTAATTCTATACCGCCCCTTTTAAGCGAACTAGGACTATTTAATAGACTTTCAAACTTTAAAATAAATGAAAATATATCGGAAATGCTAGGGGTTGCTTTGGACCCTCAGACGGAAACCCTGATTTCAGAGAGATGTACATTTAAATGGAGCAAGGGTTCCCTAAGATACCTGGGAATACAGCTTGCTGATAACCTGGAATCCTTATTTTCCTTAAATTATACCCCTATTAAAATTGCCCTTATGAAAGATCTCTCGTCGTGGACGAGGAAGAACCTTTCTTGGTTAGGCAGGGTACACACAGTTAAAATGAACGCTTTCCCTCGTTTGCTTTACATCATGCATACACTACCTATCCCCATACCTAATAACTATACCCTCCAGATGCAACGACTATTTGGGTCATTCATTTGGAATAAACGCCCCCCCAGGATTAATAAATCCATAATGTCCCGCTCTACAGCCCAAGGGGGTTTGGGGGTACCAGATATTGAATATTATCGTAGATCTATATTCATACAGAGAATTCTAGACTGGAGAATTCATAGAGCACACAAGAGGTGGATACCTTTAGAAGACAGTCTTAATAAGGAGATACACCTCCCCACTGTTTGCTGGGAACATAACTTTAGCACTCTTTGGGGCCAAATTGCTAACCCATTCACAAGAGAAACACTTAAGGTTTGGGAGTATACCAATAGAACAAACCCTTACCTGTCTTCCTGCCCCGGCCCCCTAATGTCACTTATTCCTAATAGTGAATTCTCTCTTCTATCTCTTAACAGAAGTTGGGTGGCTGAGGATACAATAAAGGACACATCAATTGTGCACCTTATTTTAAATGAGCAACTGTGCTCTCAAGACCAGCTGGTGGATAGGGGTCATTCTTGGGCTGCAAATTGGTTCTCCTTTAGAAGGGTACATCACAATGTGACGACGCATAAACATTATTTAAATCTGACTAGACCACTGACTTTAACTGAAAGATTGCTTTCTTCTTCCCCACCTCTTAGACATAGTCTCTCGCACATATACCGCATTATTACACAACCCCCTCGACCTTCCACGATCAATATATACTTGGGAAGCAGAACTGGGGATATCAATCGCGCCAGGGGTAGCTACTAATATCTTCCAAAACACTAAATCTTGCTCCACATCAGCCCGGATAAAAGAACTGAATTTTAAAATTCTACATTCCTGGTATTTGACCCCAAGGCGACTTCATAAATTATTTCCCAAAAAATGTAATACTTGTTGGAGATGTGGTCATGTGGGTAGTGGCATGGGACACGTGGTAGTGGTGTTCCCAGCTGAATTCTATGTGGAGAAATATAATAACAGAGATAGAGGGTATCTTTAATACAATCCTCCCCTTGGACCCCCTTGTATGGCTGCTTAATAAATCAACCAAGCTTCCCCAAGCACATTTTAGACCCTTTATGAAAATTATGAGGAATAGTGTTAAAGTCTTGGTGGCACAGAATTGGAAGTCTTCTGAAGTTCCATCTATAAAAATGTGGCAAAATAAAGTCACTGAATTAATTGAGCTGGAGGAATATGGCTCATACTCTTTAAATTAAAAGGATAATTTTATAGAATTACAGAATACTTGGGAACAATATCTTAAAAGTGTATAAGACTTGGACTCTTTTGTGACTATATCTGTTTTTGGACTCAATTCACGTCCTGAGATTACCATCCGAAAAATAAATAAAATTATGATTTTATAGATACCGGGCATGCTAGGGAAGAAATGTTCATGGACAGTGAGACTCTTTGGTTTTATGTTTTATGTTCGGTTAAATGAATAAGAGAAAAACTAGAATCTATGGTATGCTTCAATTTGAGTTGGTGATATTTCCATATTCCAGAGTTTGATATGAATCAGATCCATATGTAATTAACGTTCTTACATGAGAATGTATAAGGAAAATGTATATGTTGTGTAACTTTTTCATTGATGTGTTGTAAATTTCTGATGACTGGATTCTAATAAAAAAGAATTTGAAAAAAAAAAAAACTTACTTAGAAGCTCTCAGTTTAGCTCTGTTGAAAAGGTAGTTGGAAAGCCCACTGCAAGTGGCAAAAAAGACACTCCCCCTTCTTTTGCATATGAAAAGACCCTTTACACAAACAGGAGCAAGCTGGAGTAGGTAGTTGACGGTATTCTCATAAAACTTTGGGGCTTGGTTAGGAGTCTGAAAATCAGAGCAATGTTATTTAAAAATATGCAAATCTATACATTTAAAAAAAACAAAAAACTTTATGGGCTATATAAATAGATCATCTACAAAACATTTATGCAAAGAAAAAATGAGCGTATAATGTCCCTTTAATTGAACTTGAATTACAGACAACAGAGCTCACAGTACTTTTGCAAACACTCTGGGAGCTGTAGCCAGGCTGAAAGGGAAGGCCATGACATGATTCCTGAGAACAGGAATATGCAAATAAGCATATTTTAAGTTTATGGAAGAGATTTACTGACCCTCCTGCACTAATGGAAGTAAAGTATGGATAGTCTCCATCTTGATAGTAGGAAGTTTCAGGAATTTGCTCAATATTTTGAGATCCAAAACAGGCCAAAAAGTACACTCACAAGTTTAAATAAAACCCATGGTTTAATTCTGAAGTTGGAACTGGAGAAATCACTCCCATTAATTCCAGATCTCTCACACAAGTCAAGACAGCTTAGGCCTTTAAAGAATCTCAAGGCACTCAAGACAGAAAGAATCTTCCCTGAGAAGTCCTTGAATGGAAGCTTATTTGATACCCCTGGAAAATGCAATACCCAGGGATCCTGAACAGAGCTCTCCCAATCTTTACGATAGATACTCAATCTGCCCCCACCAGAGACTGGTCTAGTATGGGGGCAACACATTTGTGCTTTATTGGCAGCTGGGGTAGACTTCTTGAACTGTATATTTTTGGACCAAGAAGAGTTGGACTTCCAAGAAGGTTTGGAGTAGCCAGAACTCTGAGCAGAGGGGGGATTCTATCTGAGTCTTAGATTACCGAAAGGAATGAAAATAACATGCAGATCTAAGCTTACCATTAGATTCTTTATCCTGGGGCAGAAAAGCTCCCTTACCCCCTAGTGACTGTGGCAATAATAGCATCCAGTCCAGCCTAAAAAAGAAATTGGCCTGGAAATGGGGGAGAAAGCAGTCTGCTCTTAAATATTAAATCAGCAGATCAAGACTTAAGCTACAAAGCTTGTCTGGCTAAAGCAGCATTCTTAGCATTAATGCAAATCATTTCCACTGTTGCAGTACACATAAAGGAATTTGCAGTTCTCAGGAGATTAATGCGATCCTGAATCTTATCCAAAGTGGTTTCCCCAGAAACAAGTTCTAAAACTGCAGTGGCATAAAACCTGCAAGCTGAAAGGATCACATATTAAAACATTTAAGTTTTCTATCTAAAGGATCCTTAAAAGAGGAACTATCCTCCAAATGAATAGTGTTAAGCCAGGCCAGAGTGGAAATAAATAAATTTAGGATAACAAATAGACTAGAAGCCTTCCTGAAATCTTTAGTAGCTTCAACATATTTCAGAGCTCTCACCACATCCAAAGAATGTAAGGATCTCTCCAAAGAATTCTTAGGATTAGGACACAAGGAAAGGACAACAATTTCTCTATTAATGTTGTTAGAATTCACAACCTTAGATTTTAGATTAGAATTTAAATGAAGTCCGCAAAACTGCCTTATCCTGATGAAAAATCAGAAAGGAGACTCACAAGAGAGAGCAAATAATTCAGAAACTCTTCTAGCAGAAAAGATGGCCAAAAGAAACAACACTTTCCAAGAAGTATTTAAATGTCCCAAGAATGCATAGGCTAAAACGGAGGATCCTGTAAAGCCTTTAAAACCTTGATATGAGCCAAAGCCTGAACAAAACAGTGAATATCAGGAAGCTTAGCAATCTTCCTGTGAAATAAAACAGAAAGAGCAGAGATTTGTCCCTTCAATGAACTTGCAGACAAACCCTTATCCAAACTATCCAGAAGAAACTGTAAAATTCTAGGAATTCTAAAAGAATGCCAAGAGAATTTATGAGAGAAACACCATGAAATGTAAGTCTTCCAAACTCGATAATAATAATAATAAATCTTTCTAGAAACAGATTTACGAGCCTGCAACATAGTATTAATCACAAAGTCAGAGAAACCTCTATGACTAAGCATTCAATTTCCATACCTTCAGATTTAAAGATTTGAAATCCTGATGGAAAAAAAAGGACCTTGAAACAGAAGGTCCGGCCTTAATGGAAGTGGCCGAGGTTGGCAACTGGATATCCGAACAAGATCCGCATACCAAAACCTGTGAGGCCATGCTGGAGCCACCAGCAGCACAAACGATTGCTCCATGATGATTTTGAAGATCACTCTTGGAAGAAAAACTAACAGCTAGATTACGAGTCTTGCGTTAGCCTTAAAAAGCAGCGTTGGGTCCCAATGCTGCTTTTTAACGCCCGCTGGTATTACAAGTCAGGCAGGAAAGGGTCTACCGCTCACTTTTTTTCCGCGATTTTAGCATACCGCAAATCCCCTTACGTCAATTGCGTATCCTATCTTTTTAATGGGATTTGCCTAACGCTGTTATTACGATCGCCTGAAAAAGTGAGCGGTAGACCCTCTCCTGTCAAGATTCCTACCGCATTTAAAAGTCAGTAGTTAATAGTTTTATGGGCTAACGCCGGAACATAAAGCTCTTAACTAAAGTGATAAAAAGTACACTAACACCCATAAACTACCTATTAACCCCTAAACCAAGCCCCCCCCACATTGGAAACACTTAACTAAAATGTTTAACTCCTAATCTGCCGACCGGACATTGCCGCCACTTTAATAAATGTATTAACCCCTAAACCGACGCACTCCCGCCTCGCAAACACTAGTTACATTTTATTAACCCCTAATCTGCCGTCCCTAACGTCGCAGACACCTACCTACATTTATTAACCCCTAATCTGCCGCCCACAACGTCGCCGCTACCATATTAAATTTATTAACCCCTAAACCTAAGTCTAACCCTAAGTCTAACCCCCCTAACTTAAATATAATTTAAATACATCTAAATAAATTGACTACAATTAAATAAATTAATCCTATTTAAAACTAAATACTTACTGATAAAATAAACCCTAAGCAAGCTACAATATAACTAATAGTTACATTGTAGCTATTTTAGGATATTTTTTTATTTTACAGCTAAGTTTGTATTTATTTTAACTAGGTAGAATAGTTACTAAATAGTTATTAACTATTTAATAACTTCCTAGTTAAAATAAATACAAATTGACCTGTAAAATAAATCCTAACCTAAATTACAATTACACCTAACACTACACTATCATTAAATTAATTAAATAAATTACCTACAATTACCTACAATTAACTACAATTAAATAAAATAAACTAAAGTACAAAAAAAACAAACACTAAATTACAGAAAATAAAAAAAGAATTACAATTTTTTTAAACTAATTACACCTAATCTAATCCCCCTAATAAAATAAAAAAGCCCCCCAAAATAATAAAATTCCCTACCCTATACTAAATTACAAATAGCCCTTAAAAGGGCCTTTTGTGGGGCATTGCCCCAAACTAATCAGCTCTTTTACCTGTAAAAAAAAATACAATACCCCCCCAACATTAAAACCCACCACCCACACACCCAACCCTACTCTAAAACCCACCCAATCCCCCCTTAAAAAAACCTAACACTACCCCCTTGAAGAGCTCCCTACCTTGAGCCGTCTTCACTCAGCCGGGCACAAGTGGATGTCCAGAGGGGCAGAAGTCTTCATCCGATCCGGGCAGAAGAGGACCTCCAGACCGGCAGAAGTCTTCATCCAGGCGGCATCTTCTATCTTCTTCCATCTGGAGCGGAGACATCCTCTTCCATCCGACGGCAACTGAAGAATGAAGATTCCTTTAAGTGACGTCATCCAAGATGGCGTCCCTTCAATTTCGATTGGCTGATAGAATCCTATCAGCCAATCGGAATTAAGGTAGGAAAAATCCTATTGGCTGAGGCAATCAGCCAATAGGATTGAAGTTCAATCCTATTGGCTGATCCAATCAGCCAATAGGATCGAGCTCGCATTCTATTGGCTGATTGGAACAGCCAATAGAATGCGAGATCAATCCTATTGGCTGATTGCATCAGCAAATAGGATTTTTCCTACCTTAATTCCGATTGGCTGATAGAATCCTATCAGCCAATCGGAATTCAAGGGTCACCATTTTAAAGAGTTATTTGTAATTTAGTATAGGGTAGGGAATTTTATTATTTTTTGTTATTATTATTTTATTAGGGGGATTAGATTAGGTGTAATTAGTTTAATAAAAAATTGTAATTCTTTTTTTTCTGTAATTTAGTGTTTGGTTTTTTGTACTTTAGTTTATTTAATTTAATTGTAGTTAATTGTAGGTAGTTTAGTAAATTAATTTAATGATAGTGTAGTGTTAGGTGTAATTGTAACTTAGGTTAGGATTTATTTTACAGGTATATTTGTATTTATTTTAACTAGGAAGTTATTAAATAGTTAATAACTATTTAATAACTATTGTACCTAGCTAAAATAAATACAAACTTAGATGTAAAATAAAAATAAACCATAAGCTAGATACAATGTAACTATTCGTTATATTGTAGCTATCTTAGGGTTTATTTTATAGGTAAGTATTTCATTTTAAATAGGAATAATTTATATAATTGTAGTAATTTTATTATGAATATTTAAAATTATATTTAAATTAGGGGGGGTGTTAGACTTAGGTTTAGGGGTTAATAACTTTATTATAGTGGTGGCGACAATGGCGGCAGCAGATTGGGGGTTAATACATTTAATATAGTTGCGGCAACATTGGGGGGGCAGATTAGGGGTTCATATATAAAATGTAGGGTTCGGCAATGTTAGGGGCAGTAGATTAGGGGTTCATAAGTATAATGTAGGTGGCGGCGGTGTCCGGAGCGGCAGATTAGGGGTTATTAATATAATGTAGGTGTCGGCGATGTCGGGATTAGGGGTTAATAAGTGTAAGATTAGGGGTATTTAGACCCGGGGTTCATGTTAGGGTGTTAGGTGAAGACATAAAATGTATTTCCCCATAGGAATCAATGGGGCTGCGTTAGGAGCTGAACACTGCTTTTTTGCAGGTGTTAGACTTTTTTTCAGCCGGCTCAGCCCCATTGTTTCCTATGGGGAAATCGTGCACAAGCACGTTTCTCCAGCTTACCTCTACCGTAAGCAGCGCTGGTATTGAGGTGAGATGTGGAGCTAAATTTTGCTCTACGCTCACCTTTTTGCGGCTAAAACCAGGTTTAAAAAAAACTATAATACCAGCGTTGTCTTAAGGGAGCGGTGAAAAAAAAAGGCTCGCACCCCTGTTACCGCAAAACTCGTAATCTCGCCGTTTAGGCGGGAAAAAAATATAAGCAGGTTGATAACACCAAGGAAGTGTCAACGCATCCACTGCTTCCGTCTGAGGATCCCTGGACCTGGACAGGTACCTGGGAAGTTTCTTGTTTAGATGAGGAGCCATCAGATCTATGTATGACCCCACATCTGAACAACCTGAGAAAACACATCTGGATGGAGGGACTACTCCCCTGGATGTAAAGTCTGATGGCTGAAATAATCTGCTTCCCAATTGTCTATACCTGGGATATGAACCACAGAAAATAGACAGGAGCTGGAATCCACCCAAGCAAGTATCCAGGATACTTCTTTCATAGCTTAAGGACTATGAGTCCCATCCTGATGATTGACAAATGCCACAGTTGTGATATTGTCTGTCTGAAAACAAATGAACGGTTCTCTCTTCAACAGAGGCCAAATCTGAAGAGCCCTGAAAATCGCACGGAGTTCCAAAATATTGATTGGTAATCTCGCCTCTTGAGATTTCCAAACCCCTTGCACTGTCAGAGATCCCCAAAAAACTTCCCAACCTGAAAGACTCTTGAGATCACAATCCAGGTTGGACAAACAAAAGAGGCCCTAGTAAATTGATCCTCCAACCATGTTTTCAAAGAAACAACACTAGTTGATTCATGTAAGATTCTGCAGAATATAAAGACTGAGATAATACCAAGAAATCATCCAAATAAGGAAACACCGCACTATCCCGCTCTCTGATTACAGAGAGTAGGGCACCAAGAACCTTAGAAAAGATTCTTAGAGCTGTCGCTAGGCCAAAAGGAAGAGAGACAAATTGGTAAAGCTTGTCTAGAAAAGAGAATCTCAGAAACTGAAAATGAACTGGATGAATCAGAATATGAAGATATGCACCCTGTAAGTCTATGGTGGACATATAATGCCCTTACTGAACAAAAGGCAGAATAGTCCTTATAATCACCATTTTGAAAGTTGGTACTCTTACATAATGATTCAAAAAAATTTCAGATCCAGAACTGCTCTGAATGAATTTTCTTTCTTTGGGACAATGAATAGATTTGAATAAAACCCCAAACCCTGTTCCTGAAACGGAACTGGCATGATTACCCCTGAAACACACTTCAGGAAAGCCTGAGCATTTACTGGATTTGCTGGAATGCGTGAGAGAAAATATCTTCTCACAGGAGGTCTTACTCTGAATCCTATTCGGTACCCCTGAGAAATTTTAATCTGCCCCCTACCAGCTGAGCTGGAATGAGGGCCGCACCTACATGCGGACTTAGGGGCTGTCTTTGGTTCCTTAAAAGGCTTAGATTTAATCCAATTTGAAGAAAATTTCCAATTGGAAACAGATTCCTTGGGGGAAGGAATAGGTTTCTGTTCCTTATTTAGCCGAAAGGAAAGAAAATTATTAGAAGCTTTAGACTTACCCTTAAGTCTTATCCTAAGGCAAAAACTCCCTTCCCCCAGTGACAGTTGAGATAATCAAATTCAACTGAGAACCAAATAACTTATTACCTTGGAAAGAAAGAGATAGCAATTTGGACTTAGAAGTCATGTCAGTATTCCAAGATTTAAGCCACAAAGCTCTTCTAGCTAAAATAGCTAAAGACATAAAACCCCAAAATTTATGCTTACCTGATAAATTTCTTTCTTTCGCGATGTACCGAGTCCACAGATTCATCCTAACTTGTGGGATATTGTCCTTCCTGACAGGAAGTAGCAAAGAGAGCACCACAGCAGAGCTGTCTATATAGCTCCCCCCTTAACTCCAACCCCCAATCATTCGACCGAAGACCAAGGAAGAAAAGGAGAAACTATAAGGTGCAGAGGTGACTGAAGTTTACATAAAAAATACTATCTGTCTTGAATAGACAGGGCGGGCGAAGAAGCAAAAGTATCAAATTTATAAAAATTTTGAAAAGGCATGAAGCGACGACCAAGTCGCAGCCTTACAAATCTGTTCAACAGAAGCATCATTTTTAAAAGCCCATGTGGAAGCTACCGCTCTAGTAGAATGAGCTGTAATCCTTTCAGGAGGCTGCTGTCCAGCAGTCTCATAAGCCAAACGGATGATGCTTTTCAGCCAAAAGGAAAGAGAAGTCGCTGTAGCCTTTTGACCCCTACGCTTTCCAGAATAGACAACAAACAAAGAAGATGTTTGACAAAAATCTTTGGTTGCCTGCAAATAAAATTTCAAAGCACGAACCACGTCCAAGTTGTGCAACAGACATTCCTTCTTACAAGAAGGATTAGGACACAGAGAAGGAACAACAATTTCTTGATTGATATTCCTATTAGTAACAACCTTAGGAAGGAACCCAGGCTTGGTACGCAAGACCACCTTATCAGCATGGAACACAAGATAAGGAGAGTCACATTGTAATGCAGATAGTTCAGAAACTCTTCGAGCTGAAGAGATAGCAACTAGGAACAAAAAACTTTCCAAGATAAAAGCTTAATTTCTATGGAATGCATGGGTTCAAACGGAACCCCCTGAAGAACTCTAAGAACTAAATTTAGACTCCATGGCTGAGCAATAGGTTTAAACCCAGGCTTAATTCTAACTAAAGCCTGACAAAAAGCCCGAACATCTGAAACATCTGCCAGATGCGTGTGCAACAAAATAGACAGAGCAGATATCTGTCCCTTTAGGGAACTAGCTGATAATCCTTTCTCCAATCCCTCTTGGAGAAAAGACAAAATCCTAGGAATCCTGATTTTTGCACCAGGAGAAGCCTTTGGATTCGCACCAAAAAAGATATTTATGCCATATCTTATGATAAATTTTCCTGGTAACAGGCTTTCGAGCCTGAATAAGGTATTTATGACTGACTCAGAGAAACCCTGCTTTGATAGAATCAAGCGTTCAATCTCCAAGCAGTCAGTTGCAGAGAAATTAGATTTGGATGCTTGAATGGACCTTGAATCAGAAGGTCCTGTCTCAATGGCAGAGACCATGGTGGAAGGGATGACATGTCCACCAGGTCTGCATACCAAGTCCTGCGTGGCCACGCAGGCGCTATCAAAATCACTGATGCTCTCTCCTGTTTGATTCTGGCAATCAGACGTGGAAGGAGAGGGAAAGGTGGAAACACATAAGCCAGGTTGAACGACCAGGGTACTGCTAGAGCATCTATCAGTACAGCCTGAGGATCCCTTGACCTGGAGCCGTAACGAGGAATGATTTATCCCACTCCTTAGTAACAATGTCCGAAATCCTCTTAGGGACCGGAAACACATCAGTGTAAACAGGAGCCTCTAAATATTTGTCCATTTTACACAATTTCTCTGGAACTACAATAGGGTTACAATCATCCAGAGTATGAGCAATAAGTGGAGGTGCTCTAGCTTAAATTTAAATGCCGTCATATCTGAATCTGTCTGAGAGAACATCTTTCCTGAATCAGAAATCACTCCCTCAGACAGCAAATCCCTCATCCCTACCTCAGAACATTGTGAGGGAATATCGGATACGGCAACTAAAGCGTCAGAAGGCTCGGCATTTGTTCTTAACCCAGAGCTACTGCACTTCCCTTGCAACCCAGGCAGCTTAGATAAAACCTCTGTGAGGGTAGTATTCATAACTGAAGCCATATCTTGCAAGGTGAAAGAATTAGACGCACTAGAAGTACTCGGCGTCGGGGAGAACTAGATGGCAAAACCTGATTTCCTTCTGTCTGAGAATCATCTAATGCCAAACTTTTATAAGTCAAAATATGCTGTTTGCAATTTATAAACATATTAGTACAAGTGGGACACATTCTAAGAGGGGGTTCCACAATGGCTTCTAAACAAATTGAACAATGAGTTTCCTCAGTGTCAGACATGTTTAACAGACTAGTAATAAAGCAAGCAAGCTTGGAAAACACTTTATTTAATAAAATAAAAACACAATTTGCAAAAATGGTACTGTGCCTTTAAGAAAAAAAAAAAGGCATACACAAACTGCAAAACAGGTTAAAATTGCTTCAATTTTTCTGAAATTTTAACAGTGTACCCACTAAGCTTTAGAAGGATTGCACCACAAGTTAATAAGCAATAAACCCCCAAATGAAAAAACCGGATTGAAATATGTCTAAAACCGGTTAAAACCCCTGTTAGCACCTTGCCACAGCTCTGCTGTGGCCCTACCTGCCCTTAGGAAGCGATAATATGGGGTTTAAAGCTTCAATTAGTCCCTCAGAAGACTCTCAGGACCTCACGAGAAGTTGCTTGCTGCTTGTAAATGTAGGCCCCGCATGCTGGGGCCTACACAAAACTAACAAACCCTGCCTGAAAGCCATGTGCATTATAAACAACCCCAAAGAACCCTCAAGCAAATGTCCCATAAAATAGAAAACGTTACTCCCAGACACAAAAACGTTTGTCCCAAATTCACATAACAAACTGAGTGCCCACAAAAAATTAACCCTTTATGCAAGCTAGTAAAAACCTCTGATAACAATAGGATTACTGCTTACCCTTCCCCTAATGGGGACACTGTCAGTCTTTCTGAGTTAACACAGTCTCTGCAGAAAATATGACTGAACATACCTCATTGCTGTATAGCAAGAAACCGTTCCTCATACTGAAGTTTTCCTGCACTCCTCAGCTTCTGTGGGAACAGCAGTGGACCTTAGTTACAAATGCTAAGATCATCAACCTCCAGGCAGAAATCTTCATCTATGTCCTGCCTGAGAGTAAATAGTACAACATCGGTACCATTTAAAAATAACAAACACTTGATTGAAGATAAAATAAAACTAACAGTTTAACACCTCTTCTCTTTACTCTTCCTGCTTAGAGCCAGCAAAGGAGAATGACTGGGGGGTGGAGTTAAGGGGGGAGCTATATAGACAGCTCTTCTGTGGTGCTCTCTTTGCTACTTCCTGTCAGGAAGGACAATATCCCACAAGTTAGGATGAATCCGTGGACTCTGTACATCATGCAAAAGAAAATGGCATCACAAATAAACTGATTAGCATGTTGAAGCAAGCGAACAATGCTAGACAAATCATAATCCAATTCTTGCTGCGCTAATTTTCCAACCAAAAAGTTGATGCAGCAGCAGCACATCAGCCAAAGAAAGTGCAGGCCTGAGAAGATGACCCGAATATAAATAGGCTTTCTTTAGATAAGATTCAAGTGTCCTATCTAAAGGATCTTAAAAAAGAATTACTATCTTCCATAGGAATAGTAGTACGCTAAGCAAGAGTAGAGATAGCCCCATCAACTTTGGGGATCTTTTCCCAAAACTCCAATGTAACTGCTGGCAAAGGATACAAATCTTTTATTAAAAACCTTTAAAGAAGGAATAAAAGAAGTACCAGGCCTATTCCATTCCTTAGAACGGGAAAAACCTCTGGAACATCCACAGGAGGATTATAAACAGAATTTAAACGTTTACTAGTTTTAATATCAAGAGGACTAGTCTCCTCAAAATCCAATATAATCAACACTTCTTAACAAAGAATGAATGTACTCCATTTTAAATAAATAAGTAGATTTGTCAGTGTCAATATCTGAGGAAGGATCTTCTGAATCAGATAGATCCTCATCAGAGGAGGATAATTCAGTTTGTTGTCGGTCATTTGAAATTTCATCAACTTTATGAGAAGTTTTAAAAGACCTTTACATTTATTAGAAGGCGGAATGGCAGACAAAGCCTTCTGAATAGAATCAGCAATAAATTCTTATAAATTCAGAGTTATATCTTGTACATTAGATGTTAAAGGAACAGCAAGAGGCAATGTACTATTACTGATGGACACATTCTCTGCATGTAAAAGTTTATCATGACAACTTATTACAAACCAAAGCTGGAGATATAATCTCCACAAGATTACAACAAATGTACTTAGCTTTGGTAGAAATGTTATCAGTCAGCAGGATTCCAACAGTGATTTCTGAGACAGGATCAGATTGAGACATCTTGCAAATGTAAGAGAAAAAACAACATCTAAAGCAAAATTATCAATTTCCTTATATGGCAGTTTCAGGAATGGGAAAAAAAATGCAAACAGCATAGCCCTCTGATAGAGAAAAAAGGCAAGAGGCATATAGGAATGGGGTTTAAAATAATGAAAATATTTGACGCCAAGTATGACGCACAAACAGAAACATTTATTTGGCACTAACAACATCCGGAAATGACACACTCGCTTCATTGAAGATGCAACCTTGTGAAAGGTAAAGACAAATGACGAATTTGCGTCATCGAACATAACTTTGCGGCAAAAAAATCTTGGGCCAAAACTGACGCAATATACTTTGGCATTTCGCACCAAAAATGACGCAATATACTTTGGCATTTCGCACCAAAAATGAAGCAATATACTTTGGCATTTCGCACCCTTGCGAGCCTAATTCTGCCCGTGAATTTAAAATGACAGTCAATTGAAAAAATACTATACCCCAGGTAAAAAATACATTTTCCTAAAAAATGCATTTTCCAGATATGAAACTGACAGTCTGCAAAAGGAAATATACTGAAACCTGAATCATGGCAAATATAAGTGCAATACATATATTTAGAACTTTATATAAATACATAAAGTGCCAAACCATAGCTGAGAGTGCCTTAAGTAATGAAAACATACTTACAGAAAGACCATCCACATATAGCAGATAGCAAAACCAGTACTGAAACGGTTATCAGTAGAGGTAATGGAATATGAGAGTATATCGTCAATCTGAAAAGGGAGGTAGGAGATGAATCTCTATGACCGATAACAGAGAACCCATGAAATAGATCTCCCGTGAGGAAAATCATTGCATTCAATAGGTGATACTCCCTTCACATCCCTCTGACATTCACTGTACTCTGAGAGGAATCGGGCTTCAAAATGCTGAGAAGCGCATATCAACATAGAGATTTTAGCACAAACTTACTTCACTACCTCCATAGGAGGCAAAGTTTGTAAAACTGAATTGTGGGTGTGGTGAGGGGTGTATTTATAGGCATTTTGAGGTTTGGGAAACTTTGCTCCTCCTGGTAGGATTGTATATCCCATATGTCACTAGCTCATGGACTCTTGCCAATTACATGAAAGAAAGAGGAAGGCTGCTTGGGAGCAGCCATCAAAAATGTATCAATCCTCTTAACAGGTTGCTTGACTGTTGTAGGACAATCCTCTAAAGGAATTTAAAAACATTTTTTTACTTCTAGAGCAATTAGTTCTATAGCGGAAATGCAAAATACTGCTCCACTTTTAATCTGTCCCTTAATGAATTAAAGTTTTGACAAGCAGGCCCCAAGTGAACAAATATTCAGCTTACCACAACAAAAACAAAATTGCTCATTCCATGATCTCTTCTGACAAAATTTGCTTTATCAAATTTTGATTCTGATTAATTATATTTCCTAGCTTGAATATCTATCTATTTATCTATCTCCATCCAAAAGTGTAGGTACAGGCACATTATGGTGTGTTTAGTATGTAGAAACTTGTTTTACATCTAGCTAGAGGGTAAATTTACTATCTATAGGAGAGTGAGGACATATTAAAGTGTTTTCAAAAATTAAAAATAAGTTGTTTCATAAGAAATGACTGAAGTTGTATCTAAAAAATTGTTTTGTGACTGTGTTGGCATAAATGCAAAGTTAATGAAATAGTTAATGAGAAGTTATTATTTAAGAAATGGAAAAAAATACGTAAATTAAATATTTTGATCATACATTTACCACAGAACTGGATTTTTTTTCTTCAGCTGGTTGGTCGAAACCACAGCTCAGTTACATTTTTGCTTATTTTGTTTATGTGGGAGTGATATATTTTTTTCTCCACATTTTAAAAGACTAGATTACTTTAGTGAATTTTTGGTTTTGTAAATATAAAATGTCATGAAAGTAATTGAACATAGAAGTAGCAATACGCTTATAAAATATTACACTAGGGTCTAAAAAAATTACTATAACATATTGGAAATTTGTTTTGAGGTTCATATGAGGAAATCCTAATTAAAATGTATTTTCAACTATGCCAAAAGTGTATTCTACCATTCATTGTGAATGATGCATCATTACCAACACTTGGTTAGATCACATTAATGAGCTAAAAACAAAGCGCCCATGATATAAATTGCTCAAAACAAAATGCACAATTAAAAGCTTAAACAAAAAATTGGATGGTGTTGTAAAGTTTTTCAAACTCAGTCATAATCTGAGTGACAACTTCTATTGTTAGTGGAATAATCTTTTACTTTTGAGAAAATACAACACATCAAAAATGAATCTTTGCTTTCTGGAACTCATTCAAATGCTAAAAAAAAGTAGGAAGTAATTACAGTTTTAAACTACAAAGTGGTTTTATAAACACATGAAATGTAATTTTGGAGAAAAAAAAATATTTTTGTTGCTTTAAAGAGGATTCATATGACATGTGACCAGATTATAGATGGTGTGTATAAAATACAGTCAGGCATAATAATTGAAACTTAAAATGACTAAAACCACTTAATAATAAGATTTGATGCTAAAAATATACTTAATTTAAGATACAGCAAAATAGGCAAAGATGTTTTCATTAAATTGTTTGGTTTTGCAAAACCATATTTAGTTCCAGATATAGTGCTGTTTTATGCTAGTGATAGTTTAGGACAAAAATAAACTCTAACCACATGATTCATGTTTATCTTCTTAAACTTGTTTTGTAGATTTCATGTCTTCAAGCTGTAGATGTAGTATAATCAACCCTGATTTTGAGCAGTGTGTAACTTTGCATTATATGAGCTAATTTCTTTGACATTTGGCAGATTTGTGGACACTGACAGAACATGCTGAAAATTTGAAGTAAATTGAGTATTTATGCAGTTTAAGTATTGAAAAAAATAGGATTTTATTGCCTAGTATGTGCTTTTTATGTGAACATGCAAGCACTGTTAATGAACAATAAACTTTTAAAGTCCCTTATTTTGATATAAGTAGAAGCAAACAGCTGAAAAAAATAAGTGAAGACATGCTCAGCAGTGATTTGGCATCACAGGTTTGTGGGAGTTCCATTCACAGATATTGGGCTCTATGTTGGTAGGAGGGCAGTGTTTACCTGCAGCAGTGGCCTACAGGTAAAAAAAAAAAAAACCCAAAATGTATGCTTACCTGATAAATTTATTTATTTCCGGATATGGAGAGTCCACAACGTCATCAATTACTAGTGGGTATATCACGCCTGGCCAGCAGGAGGAGGCAAAGAGCACCACAGCAAAGTGTCACTCCCCTACACACAATCCCCAGTCATTCGATTGAAGGGAAATGGAAAAAAGGAGTAACACAAAGGTGTAGAGGTGCCTGAGGTTTAGACAAAAAATAACTGTCTAAAATAAAGGGTGGGGTCATGGACTCTCCATATCCGGAAATAAATAAATTTATCAGGTAAGCATAAATTTTGTTTTCTTTCCTAAGATATGGAGAGTCCACAACATCATCAATTACTAGTGGGAATTAATACCCAAGTTAGAGGACACAGATGACTAGGAAGGGAGAACAAGACAGGGAGACCTAAACAGAAGGCACCACCGCTTGAAGAACCTTTCTCCCAAAAGATGCCTCAGTCGAGGCAAAAGTATCAAATTTGAAACATTTTGAAAAAGTATGCAGGGAGGACCAAGTTGCAGCCTTGCAAATCTGTTCCACAGAAGCAAAATGAATGATACTTCTCAACCAGAGAGAAAGAGAAGTAGCAGTAGCTTTCTGACCTTTACGATTTCTGGAGAAACAAACAAACAGGGCATAGGACTGGCGAAAATCCTTAGTCGCCTGTAGGTAGAATTTTAGAGCACGCACAACATCCAAGTTGTGCAGCAAACGTTCCTTATGAGAGGAAGGATTAGGACAGAGAGAAGGAACAACAATTTCCTGATAAATATTTATATCCGAAACCACTTTAGGAAGAAACCCTAATTTAGTAGGAAGAACCGCCTTATCCGCATGAAAGATAAGGTAAGGTGAATCGCACTGCAAAGCCTAGAGTTCCGAGACTCTCCGAGCAGAAGAGATAGCAATAAGAAACAAAACCTTCCAAGATAACAACTTAATATCTATGGAACGCAATGGCTCAAACTGAGCCTGCTGCAAAACTTTAAGATCAAGGTTACGGCTCCAAGGAGGAGCAACAGATTTAAACACAGGCCTGATTCTCTGAAAAAGAACATCTGGCACATACGCCAGACACTTGTGTAACAAAATAGACAATGCAGAAATCTGACCTTTCAGAGAACTGACTGACAATCCTTCTCCAGACCTAGCCCTTGGATTCACACCAATAAAGTTATTTACACCATACCTTATGGTAAATCTTTCTAGTAACAGGCTTGCAAGCCTGGGTCATGGTCTCAATGACCGATTCAGAAAAACACGCTTAGACAGAACTAAGCATTTAATCTCCAAGCAGTCAGCTTCAGAGAAACGAAATTTGGATGAAGGAAAGGACCCAGAGTTAGAGATGACATCTTTACTAGGTCTGCATACCAGATCCTGTGAGGCATGCAGGAGCTATTGGAATTAGTGATGCTCTCTCCTGTTTGATACGAGCAATGACTCATGGAAGGGGAACAAACAGAGGAAACAGATATGGCAGACAAAAATCCCAAGAAACTGTCAGAGCATCTATCAGGGCAGCCTATGGATCTCTTGACCTTGAACCGTACTTTGGAAGCTTGGCGTTCTGCCGAGATGCAAACAGATCCAACTCTGGCACCCCCCATTTAAGTTAACCTGGAAAACACCTCCGGATGGAAAGCCCACTCCCTGGGATGAAAAGTCTGTCTGCTCAGAAAATCCGCTTCCCAGTTGTCCACTCCTGGAATGTGGATGGCAGATTGATAGGAATTTTGAGCTTCCGTCCACTAAACAATTTGAGCCACCTTTTTCATGGCTAAGGAACTCCGAGTTCCTCCCTGGTGGTTGATGTAAGCCACTGAGGTGATGTTGTCCGACTGGAACCTGATAAACTGGGCTAAAGACAACTGAGGCCAAGCCATCAGAGCATTGTAAATCACTCTCAACTACAAGATATTTATGGGGAGAGCAGACTCCTCCCAAGTCCATATTCCCTGCGCCTTTAGCGAGTCCCAGACTGCTCCCCAACCAAGCAGGCTGGCATCCATGGTCACAATCACCCAGGAAAGTCTCCAGAAGCATGTGCCCTGAGACAGATGCTCCTGAGAAAACCACCACGGGAGAGAGTCTCTTGTTGACTGATCTAGATCTATCCTCTAAGACAGATCCAAATGGTCAATGTTCCATTGTCTGAGCATGCATAACTGCAGAGTTCTCAAATTGAATCAAGCAAAGGGAATGATGTCCATGGAAGCGACCATCAGACCAATTACCTTCATACATTGAGCCACTGATGGCTGAACAGTAGACTGCAGAGAGAGGCACGAGGAAAGAATCTTGGATTTTCTGACCTCTGTCAGATATATTCTCAAAGATAGGGAATCTATTATGGAACATGTAGCTGGAACAAGGGAACTCTTTCCCAGATTCACTTTCCATCCATGGGAACGTAGAAAAAACAAGTTCTCTGTATGAGAGTTTGCTTGTTGAAAAGATGGCGCCTGAACCAATATGTCATCCATGTATGGCACCACAGCAATTCCCTGAGACCTGATCACTGCCAAGAGAGCCCCCCAGAACCTTTGAGAAAATTCTGGTAGCTGTGGCAGGGCCAAACGGAAGAGCCACAAACTGAAAGTGTTTGTCTAGAAAGGAAAAACTCAGGAACTTATGATGATCCCTGTGGATGAGAACATGAAGATATGCATCCTTCAGGTCTATGGTTGTCATGAACTGCCCCTCTTGGACCAAAGGAAGAATGGAACGAATGGTTTCCATTTTAAAGGATGGTACCCTGAGAAACTTGTTAAGACACTTCAGGTCTAGAATAGGATGAAAAGTCCCCTCTTTTTTGGGAACCACAAACAGATTTGAATAGAATCCTAGACCCTGTTCCCTTACTGGAACTATCACTCCCAGGTAAGAGAGGTCTCGAACGCAATTCAAGAACACCTCTTTTTATCTGGTCTGCAGATAATCTTGAGAGGTGGAACCTGCCCCTGGGAGGAAAAGTTTTGAATTCTATTTTGTAACCCTTAGATACTATGTCCACAGCCTAGGGATCTGGGACATCTCGTATCCAAGCTTGATGAAACAGAGAAAGTCTGCCCCCCACTTGATCCAATCCGGGATCTGGGGTAAACCCTTTATGCTGATTTAGACTCCGCTGCGGGTTTCTTAGATTGCTTCCCCTTGTTCCAAGACTGAGTGGTTTTCCAAGAAGACTTGGACTGTTCCTGTTTGGAAGAGGAAGACTTTCCTTTGAAGTTACGAAAGGAACGAAAATTACTTTGACGTCCTTTAGGTTTATTCTTCTTGTCTTGTGGTAGAAAAGACCCTTTTCCATCCATAATATCAGAAATTATTTCTGCTAGACTAGGCCCAAACAAAGCCTAACCCTTGTAAGAAAGCGCCAGAAGCTTGGACTTAGAGGTAACATCAGCTGACCAAGATTTTAGCCACAATGTCCTGCGGGCTAGGACAGTGAAGCCAGACATATTGGCTCCCAGTCGAATAACTTGCATGTTAGCATCAGAAATAAAGGAATTGGCTAATTTGAGAGCCTTAATCCTGTCTTGGATCTCCTCCATAGGAGTCTCAACCAAAATAGATTCAGACAAGGCGTTGCACCAATAAGATGCCGCACTTGATACAGTGGCAATACAAACTGCAGATTTGCCATTGAAAACCTTGATGAACATGCATCTTCTTCAAATAAGTCTCCAGCTTTTTGTCCATGGGATCCTTAAAAGAGCAGCTATCCTCTATAGAGATCGTAGTTATCTTAGCCAGAGTAGAAATGGCCCCTTCTACTTTAGGCACCGTGCACCATGAATCTTTAATGACATCAGCAACAGGAAACATTTTTTTAAAGACGTAGGACCCGGAGAAAGGTATCCCTGGCTTATCCCATTCTTGTGAAATAATCTCCGTCACACGGTCTGGAACAGGAAACACCTCCATCGAGGAAGGAACATCATAGTATTTATTGTTTACTAGATTTCTTAGGGTTGACAACAACAGGAGTATCGGAGTCGTCCAAAGTAGCCAATACCTCCTTTAACAGTATACAAAGGTGTTCAAGCTTAAATCTGAAGTTTACTTCTTCAGTATCAGATAAAGGAATTATGCTGTCTGAATCTGAGACCTCACCCTCAGAGGCTACCGACGTATCCTCCTCATCAGACTGCGGAAGACCAACCTGTGTAGCAGCAGGAACCTTACTATCTGAATCTCTGATTTTCCTCTTGCGTTTTCCCTTCAACATAGGAAAAGCAGATAATGCCATAGATACTGCAGAAGATACCTGAGCAGCAATATCTGCAGGCAAATAAACTCCTCCAGGAGGCTGAGAGGAACTGCAGGGCACTGGGTGTGATGCCATATAGGCTTGGGACATTAAAGGAGAAGGCCGTGGCATTGCCTGAACAGCATCATCCTGAGAGACATTAGGCTCCGTGGGCAAAATTTTATTATATTCTAAAGTTCTAGCTAAACAAGAAGCACAAAATTGCATGGGCAAAGCAATTTGTGCCTCTAAACATAGTAAACATCTGTCACAAGAAACAGTTTCCTGATCCATGTTTCACCAGCACAAAAAAAAATCCAAAAATTAACTGAATGAGAAAAGTTAATAATGTGACTACTGTAACTTTAAGAAAAACATTTTTTATATTCCTCAGTGCAATAAACAAGCTAAAAAAGGCAGAGAAAGTAAGACAAAAAAGAACAGCACCTCTACACCTCTGAGATGCTCCTACCGTGACCCACAGTAATATAGCAGATAAACTTGACAATCAGTAGCCAAAATTATCCTTCAGCAATCGTGCTGACACAGGAGAATGAGGGAAAGCTGTGACACCGCTCCGCTTCGATATCTGCACAAAGAGCCAGAAGTCACATGATCATCAGAGAAGGGAAACTGCGCCACACTAAAAGTGCGCGTTCCGTATCGCTTTCAGAAGACCGGACGCTAACGAACTGGCTAACTGAACAACTGAATCAGCAACCATGTCAAAAATACACAGTAAAAAATGTTTTTCTCACAAAAAAGTATTTAAGCAGCATGTGTCTCTTAACATACCAATAAAAGCTTTCATTAAACATAAGCCACAGTGGATTAAATGTTCCATACATAAGTGGAAAAATTAACCCCTAGTCTCCCACCTCAGTGCCTGCACCCTGCTCATTTAATAATAATCCAGCCTAATGGATATTAATAAAAGTGACCCAATAACTCTGCAGCTGAAATCTTCTTAAAGTACAAGTCTTCAGTACCTAGAAGACAAAAAGCACTTACCTGCAGTCTAGCTGTCTGGCAGGAAGACAGCTCTCAAGGCGTTAAAGGACACATACTCCTTAAAGAGACCAGTAGAAAAAGGAAAGAACAGAGTAAACCTACTCAGGCTTTCTATACTAGGGCAAGGGCAACTAAGGACTACCTCACAACTTCCTAACTGCTTACCACTACTCTACTGAAGAGAAAAACGTGGACTAAGCTAAACCCCAAATCCTTGCTTGCAAGGAAAAGTACCCAAAAAAGGAATTAATTTCTTCAGACACCAAACTTCACCTCCTCCATTGACAGAGGCAAAGAGAATGACTGGGGATTGTGGGTAGGGGAGTGACACTTAACAGCTTTACTGTGGTGCTCTTTGCCTCCTCCTGCTGGCCAGGAATGATATTCCCACTAGTAATTGATGATGTCGTGGACTCTCCATATCTTAGGAAAGAAACAAAGACATGTAGAAGGAGCAAGGACAGAAAAACTTCTAACATTGTTTAACTAAAGGATATTATTTATTTTTTTACTTACAAAACAAAATGCACCTCCAGGTGCTATATGGGAATTCTGAGTGTTAGCAGCGTCTTCAGATGGCTTTTCCGGTCATTCTCAATGCTGCTGCATGATTTAAATCATTACAAGGCTTATCATCAGAAACTTTAGGCTCTTCAACACCCCAAAAGTAATTAAGACCACCTTTAAAAGAGAATAAACCAACAAGCTGATGTGCGAAATTTAAACTAAGCGCACCAAAAAAAACGACATGCGCAATACAGCAAGGGCATAGTGAAAAGGATTCTGTCCCAGGGCCATATACTGTATATTAACAAGTATATACAGTATTATACATATATATATATATATATATATATATATATATATATATATATATATATATATATATAAACCAAAACAGTGCCCATAACATAGCTATAGAGTGTCTACAATGTTTAAAAATTGGTACTTACTAATATACACTCGTCCACAATCAAATAACAGCAGACAGCAAAACCAGTACTGAAACATATCAGCAGAGGTTAAGGAATAGTAGTATATTGCAGATCCATAAAGGGAGGCAAAAGACAAGTCCCTGCAACCAATTATGTAAGGTTTATGAAAATTTTCCCATGAGGTAAAAAAAGCATCACAAACCATACCCCATATACATCCCTCTGACAAGCACTGTACTCTGAGGGGAAACCGGGCCTCAATATAGACTGAAAACCCCTCTCTCTGAACAACCACCTCCAGCGGAGGTAAAGTAAAGACTGAGGTATGTATGAGGTGGGAGGGGTTTTATAGGGCTCTTAATGTTTGGGAATCTTTGCCTTCTCCTAGTGGTAGAGAAGAGTAATTCCCAGGAGTAATGGATCACCTGTATAAAAGAAAGGGAAAAATGGGAATCTACTGTGATCATGTGACTTCAAAGCCACTGATTAGATCTTCCGTTTTCTTCAACGCAGAATGCTGTAAATGTTAGGACATTCCATGAAACCCTTTATAAACAATATAAAAAAATAAAACACCAGAAGTCAATAGTGACGTTTGAAGTACAAAACAAATACAAATAAAAATATGTTATACAATTTTGTAAATCTTCTTAAAATCTTCAAGCTATATATTTTATAAAAATCCAGTTACTTACATTGTAGAGACCTCGGGGTAGATTTATCAAATGTCGGGCTGACATCGATAAATTGTAAGAGATTGTGAGCCCTAATCATATGCACAACCATTTACATAATCATACTGTAAAACACTCAAGAATATCATCAAATTCATTAGCGTTAAACCTAATGTCTCTCACAATCACTTCAAGCATTTAGGTACTTAGGTGAGATTCCAAGAAAGAGATGACTGTGATATCTAATTAGTAACTGCACTTTTAGTACATTTCTCTCCTAAATGTTGTTACTTGGTGGCATGTCCTTATCTCACTTCTATATGAATCTATCTCTCAACATTTCCCAGAAGCCCCCAACCATGAGGGAGCCATGGATGGGCGGAGTCATTGTTGGTGGTCATGGGCAAAGGAGATTCCCCTATCTCCAGATATGTGGTCATGGGTGGTCATGGGCACCATTGGGTAATTCAGAGATATTATGATCCCTGGTTTAACATTGGAAACTAGGACATATATAGGAAAAGTTGAACCACTAAAGGGGGCAGGCAGACAGACAGTGCTCTCATGACAAATGCACATTATGTAGTTAAGATATGGATATGAATACAATGCTTACATTATAGAAGAAGGAATATACAAGGCATTCACTTTTCTACAGAACAGTGCAAAAAACATA
Source organism: Bombina bombina (assembly GCF_027579735.1). Classification (NCBI taxonomy): domain Eukaryota; kingdom Metazoa; phylum Chordata; class Amphibia; order Anura; family Bombinatoridae; genus Bombina; species Bombina bombina. Next base: position 554,268,957 of record NC_069502.1, read on the forward strand.
TAAAATGTCTCTCTCCTTTGCTTGCAAAATCAGCTTTGTTAGAGTAAAATAGACACTGCAAGAGAATATGTACAGATCACCTGTATTGGATTTAAACATTCCCACTAAAAGCAGTTTGCCGGGAGTCATTATTATTAGCATTCATTTGTAAAGTGCTCCAAAATTCCATAGCGCTGGCTTGGTTGCAACTAGTTTTTCTCCAGATACTGTGTATCAAATATTTATTTTAGCGGGAATTAGAATTTCCATTTACCTGTCTGACAAAAGAGACAACATTTCATTCATATTAAATAGCAGCATGTAAACATTTTTCTTTTTTCAATGACAAAATGTGAAGAAAAAAACCTGTCCATTAATGGTTTTCTTTTGCAGTTTACTGTTTTTTAAAGTTGTCTACAACATTCTGCCCTGAGAAAATCCATGATTAGCATTTATGTTAGAAACCAAAAGGTGAGAAATTATAATTCTAATATGATGATATTTACCCAGAATCCCTAGCTGAAGTGGAAAAACATGTGTTGTTTTTTTTGGTATAAAAACATATTTTCTTACTTAAGACATCTGTAGTCCTGCTCATGATATGATTCATTGTACAGTGAAACCACTTCACCAATGTGTCAGAGACATTTGTATTTTGTGCTCTTTTTAATTTTAAAAATATGTTAAGTAGATTCAGATATATCAATCTTTAAATTGCTATCATAATGATGCACAGCAGAACACGACCAGCACAATTATTTACGCAATAAATATACTGAAGTGTTTTTTTATTCTGGTTTATCTTCAGTGTTTATTGTATGATTATAATGATAATTTTATGAGGAATGCTGAGCTTGCAGATAATCTGAGACAGTGCACAGAGTGTGTAACAGTGTGACTTCAAAAAAATTCCTTTAGGAAGGTAGCCACTAGCTGACACTGGACAAAAACATACAGTGTGCAATGCAGCAATATAGAATAATGTACATTTTAAAAAGACTGATTTAGCCTTTTTCTTAATGGTATAGGAAAGTGAAAATTAAGCACATAAATCTAATCGAGCATGTCATTTTAAAACACTTATAATTTGATTCTATTTGAAATGTACTTTGTTCTCTTGGTATTCATTGCTAAAAAAGAATATGTACATATTCTACAATAGTGGGACCTAGCTGGTGATTGGTGTCTGCACACATTTGTCCCTTGTGATTGGCTGGTTAGATGTGTTCAGCTATCTCGCAGTAGTGCATTGCTGTTCCTTCACCAAAGGATATGCAGGGAATGAAGCAAAATTTCCAAGATGTCTGCATTCTTCTGAAGCTCTGAAAGACCTCGAGAAAGAGAATCCTTATACAGCCTGAACCCCTTGCCATCTGCACATCTCTTGACAGCTACGTGTCCGAGAACCAAGGCAGATTGAGAACATACCATCTTCTCTCCCACAGAGGTCATATTAAGCATTAAAAGCCGTTTGGCATAGTGGCGAGCTCTCAAGAGCCACGCTGTACTTAGTAACCCTCTCAGTATCTACTGGTTTCTTTAACGATGGAGGCAGAAAATTATGTTACTGCACAGTTACTTGATATTTTCTTGCCTAGATTTGAATGCTTATCTTGTAAACTTAAAACTTTGCTTAGGGTGATTCAAGCAACGGAGGGGGCCTACATCAAGGACCTCGACCCTGTGAACAAGCGAACTTGCCGCTCAGTAAAAGACCTGCAACACCCGCCTACTATAACTTTACAAAGAACCGCTGCATCTGACGACTCGGCAAGCCTTCTCTCAGACTTAGCCGAGGGATCTCTGTCATGCCGCATGGAACAGGCTCAACATCCACCTGCTACGGCTGCTGCGGGACGGGAGAGCCTATACGGTGCCTGTATAATAAGTGCCCCAGTGAAGGACCTGACTCTGGGTACTCAGAGGCATAGCATAGAACCACTATTTGCTCCCGAGCTGCTGCAGGACTTACCCGCTGCACAAGCTGTGAACTTGGCACTTAGAATCGATGGCAGCTTTGCTGATATCCCGCAATATTTAAGTTTTAGCCTGTGATGGCCCCTTCCTGAAACACCACTTGGGCTCAATGCAGTTATGGAGGGCGCGGCTATTGCTCCTAACATGTTAACTGAGATGGCCGACTATCCCAGGGAGAAATACCTGCCCTCATCTAGCATCTGTGAACGCAGCACAGCTGACCATACCTCTCAGCATCCACCGCTAAGATGGCCACCAGGCTCATGTTATGACTCGCTGGCTTTATTCAGAGAAGGTGTGGGGTAACACTTGTAGATCCTGTGCCGGCAGACTCCTATAACTTTCAAGTTTGAATGGTACTATAAACTTGACTGGCTAATTTAGATCTGGCACACTATGGACTCATACTAAAGTATCTGGAAACCAGCTTGCAAATCTGCCGCAGTACACTGTTAAAGTTTCATAGAGGTTCTCAACTTTGGCCCTGTTGGCCATCTGTGTTGTTTTATTATGTTTTATTCCTTTTCTTTCTTTATATATATATATATATATATATATATATATATATTGATCGAGAAAGAGGTCACCTGCGCTAAAATCTAGGATATGTGTCTCTGGGTATTAATGGGTTAGAACAGCCCAGTGTGTATCCAGCGTGCTGCCTCTATATTGAAACAGAGTACCCCTGACTCTGTGAAAAATGTATGGAAAGAGAAAAAAACAATATAATAGTGGAGGCGCTCAGCTTAACAATATATATTGTACATTGAATATAAGTCTTTTGTTTGTGAATTATGTCACAGAAGTAGTATCAATTGAAGAATTACTGCTTACCAGCTGTTACCTCAATCTTATGAGGTAAGATAAGTGCTCTGGTTTAAAGATGATCCGCTGTAAGGAAACTCCTATATCCTGGTGATATCCTTGAAGATCCGTGGATTAGGGATGGCCCTTCCGTTCTGGGAATGAAGATCCTGGACTCTCTTTAGATAGAAGAATGTAGACTGTAATCTGTATTTTTGTATCTTTCTTGGATGGTGGTAGGAATACTTGATTCTTGTTGGTAATATCCCTTAGAAAGAAGAGCCTTTAGGTGGTGAGAATCCCCGTTCCCTCAGTATGCAGTCAGGGCGTTGTTCATGGAAGGGAAGAAACAAAAGCACATAGCATAATATTGTTTTTACACAAAATGAATATTTATTAAGAGTTAATATGCGCTTACATTAAAATCCCTCAATCAGTATGAGGTAAGTTATAAACATATATACACCACACAAAGAGCTGTATCCTTGGGTGTGGTAGAGATGGTGGTAATCACAGGATCCTGGTGCTTGATAGTTATAAACCAGTCCAAACTTTGATTGATATACTGTGTGTTGTCACAGCCAATGATATGAATAAAATATATAGCAGTGGTGGGGCTAAAAGATCTGCCCACAAATAATACAGATGTAATGATGGCGATAGTAATCTTACCGCTATATAATTTCTGCTGTCAGCGATATAGGGCTGTGTGTCAGACCTATGTAACAATTTTAGAGGTGTATGAAAAGAGTGCCCTATATGATCACTGCAGAAACAGAGTATGCAATGTTATACTAGAGCCAATGGGGTAGGCGCTATATAATATAAAAGTCCTGTGCGCCTTATAATCCCAGGTGAATGCTAAAACTTATAGGTGATAAGGTACCTGCTAACGAGTTAAAACAATCACTGTTAAAAGCAGCTTAAAATATCGGTAAAAGTCGTCAGGCCCTGTCCACCCACTGTGTGTAACCTTACGCGTTTCGAAGTCTATCGTGACTTCTTCTTCAGAGGTAAAGAGTGAGTGGACAGGTAGAGAATGCGCCTTATTTAAGGTCCGTATAGTGGGCGTGAATTTTTGGGGGGCCTGCGTGTGTATGCGTAGCGTAAACGTGATGTCTGTAATAAACGTGATGATGTCACTGCGTGTGAGACGTCCTTGACGTGTAACTTTCTCTGTTACTACTGTTGTTATGGTAACCATGCCATTTTGGAATTGAGGTGTATATCGGCTATTATTTATTTGTTTAGGCTTCATCAACGATGTAAAAATTATTACAGGATTGTGAGTAAAACATTGTGATGGAACCCTTGTAGATATATTTGAAAGTCAGACGTAAGGAACTGAATTATTTCAAAACGGATCGCAATAATAAACAATTCCAGATAGAAACAACTGGATTAAGTTGCTTCCATCATAAATTTATTTGTTAAGGCGAACAATATTATTATTAGGCTACTATCTTTCTAAATGTTGCGGTTTGTGCTTTCAAGTTCAATAAACTGAAGGTGTATATTGCTATTAGAAATCTATATTAGTGCAGAAAGTCTCATTTTAAAATAAAATAAAATGAAACTTTCTGCACTAATATAGATTTCTAATAGCAATATACACCTTCAGTTTATTGAACTTGAAAGCACAAACCGCAACATTAAGCCAAGTATAAAGAGACAGTTGATTGTAAAGCACCTCTGTACACCTGGTTATACCTCAGTAAACTCACCTTTTGCTTTGTTAAAGGGACACTGAACCCAATTTTTTTCTTTTGTGATTCATATAGAGCATGACATTTTAAGCAACTTTCTAATTTACTCCTATTATCAAATTTTCTTCATTCTCTTGGTATCTTTATTTGAAAAGCAAGTTTAGATGCTGGCCCATTTTTGGTGAACTACCTGGGTTGTTCTTGCTGATTGGTGGTTAAATTCACCCACCAATAAACAAGTGCTGTCCAGGGTCTGAACCAAAAATTGTCTGGCTCCTTAGCTTAGATGCCTTCTTTTTCAAATAAAGAGAGCAAGAGAACAAAGAAAAATTGATAATAGGAGTAAATTAGAAAGTTGCTTAAAATTGCATGCTCTATCTGAATCACGAAAGAAAAAAAAATTGGGGTTCAGTTTGTCCCTTTAACAGGGACAAATTGTAGTAGATAGTGAGACTGTCTTCAAGTTGGCTGCACTGATTCTCCAGGAAGCTCGAGGAGACTACACCAGTAATGAGAGACCTGAAGCTTTTGCCAGCACTGCCCACCAAAAGCCTGCAGGAACATTCTTCTCTCACATACTGTGAGGACAGAATAAATGAACACTGTAAAAAACTAAAAGGTGTCACAAGGGGACTGGTACATGAAAACAGTGGAAGCACTCCCCTACATATGGTGTGCATTACTACAAAGTAAAGGTAACTATCAGTTAACAAAGGCTTACACCACAGTACGGAGAGAGTTTCAGCTATCTGAATGGCTCCCAAAGGTTCCGCTGGCCTGTATAGCACTTTGAAAGTGCAGTCTAATCTGTGAGTATGATGTTGTCTGCTCTCACAATACCTGTATGCCATTGATATCTCACTATTGTGGCGCCTTCTTCTTCTTTTTTCACCAGTGCTCTGCAGTATGCTTTACTACCCTAGGATACCGTAAGAATTTAAATGGACATAATACATCCTGCGATTGTAATATACAATTTTATGCCTCCATTTTTATTCAAACTTTCACTTTTCTAAATTGTATAATCTATAACATGAAGTTATTTTGCAGCATATTAACTACATTTTTCTGCAGTCCCACAACATTCACCTTTCTTTCCCTTCAAACTAACAGAATTTCCACCTGGGTATGTGTCTGTGTGTCTTGAAGCTGAAGGTAACAACGGCTTGCTCTCATCTTGCCGGAACCTGGCTCATTCTTGTCTTCCCTGGAACTGTCAAATATTTATGTTTCTGGATATCTTGAAAAAGAATGTTTAGTTAAAACGTACATATGTTTTGTATTATAGAATATAAACAATTTGTTCGCTGGCACTGCCCCAGAGACAAGCAGTAGAGTTATGTCTTACAGTAGAGCAGGTAGGTAAAATACTATTATGAGCGTCACAAATTTAATTAAAAAAATATGACGTGTCCAGTACTCCTGACATTTATTTAGATGATCATTTGTTATTTCATATTAACTATATATATATTAACATAATGTATGTTTACCTGATACATTTATTTCTTGGTGGTGAGAGTCCATGATTACTCTTCTATACCACTACGAAGAGGCATAGATTTCAAAACCCCAAGGGCTCAATAAAACCCCTCCCACCTCACACATAACTCAGTCTAACATATAGCCTAGGAAGTGAGGTAAGAAAAAGGAATAAGAGCCATAAAATGAGCATGGAAAAAAAAGATGTGATCAAAAGAATGTAATCCCAAAAAACAAAGGGTGGGGATTTCGTGGACTCTCACCATCATGAAAATTTTTTATTTATCAAGTAAGAATAAATTACTTTTTATTTCATACAGGTGGTCCACGATCCATTATTCATGGGAACTAATGCCTAAGCTGTGGAGTCTGTGAGTAATAACAAAAGGAGGGATTTAAAAACAGCTTTTTTCACTAAGAAAATAAATCCACAACCCCAAAGAGATTTCTTCTTCTTTTTTTTTTTTTAAATAATGCACTTAAAATCAGGCATAACCTCAGAGGAAGCAAACATATCAAAATGGTAGAATTTAGTGAAAGTATGCAAATAAAACCAAGTAGCTGCCTTGTAGATTTGATCAACTGAAGCCTTATTCTTTAAGCCCAAGAAGTGGCAAATGACCTTGTAGAATGAGCAGTAATCCACTGCAGTTGAAGTAGACCTGCCTCCAAATAAGGTCTGTGAATCAAAAGTTTTAACCAAGAGGCAAAAGAATTAGCAGAGGCCATCTGACCATTCCTGAGTTCAGAAAAAAAAGAAACAAACTAGAAGTTTGTCTGAAATCCTCAGTAGCATCAACATAATATTTTAATGCCCTAACAACATTCAGAGAATGCAAAGATCTTATAGAAGTATTGTTAGGATTAGGACACAAAGACGGAACAACAATCTATCCACCAACGTTATCTGAAGAAACAACCTTAGGCAAAATAATTAAATGATGCCTGCAAAACAGCCTTATCCTGATGAAAAATCAGGTAAGGAGGCTCACAAGAAAACACAATTTATGCTTACCTGATAAATGTATTTCTCTTGTGGTGTATCCAGTCCACGGATCATCCATTACTTGTGGGATATTCTCATTCCCAACAGGAAGTTGCAAGAGGACACCCACAGCAGAGCTGTTATATAGCTCCTCCCCTAACTGCCATATCCAGTCATTCGACCGAAAACACGCAGAGAAAGGAGAAACCATAGGGTGCAGTGGTGACTGTAGTTTAAATGAAAAAATTACCTGCCTTAAAATGACAGGGCGGGCCGTGGACTGGATACACCACAAGAGAAATAAATTTATCAGGTAAGCATAAATTGTGTTTTCTCTTGTAAGGTGTATCCAGTCCACGGATCATCCATTACTTGTGGGATACCAATACCAAAGCTAAAGTACACGGATGAAGGGAGGGACAAGGCAGGTACTTAAACGGAAGGTACCACTGCCTGTAAAACCTTTCTCCCAAAAATAGCCTCCGAAGAAGCAAAAGTATCAAATTTGTAGAATTTTGAAAAAGTATGAAGCGAAGACCAAGTCGCCGCCTTGCAAATCTGTTCAACAGAAGCCTCATTTTTAAAGGCCCAAGTGGAAGCCACAGCTCTAGTAGAATGAGCTGTAATCCTTTCAGGAGGCTGCTGGCCAGCAGTCTCATAGGCTAAGCGGATTATGCTTCTAAGCCAAAAAGAAAGAGAGGTTGCCGAAGCCTTTTGACCTCTCCTCTGTCCAGAGTAGAAAACAAACAAAGCAGATGTTTGACAAAAATCTTTAGTAGCTTGTAAGTAAAACTTTAAAGCATGAACCACGTCCAGATTGTGTAATAGACGTTCCTTCTTTGAAGAAGGATTAGGACACAAGGATTGGAACAACAATCTCTTGATTGATATTCTTGTTAGATACCACCTTAGGTAAAAACCCAAATTTGGTACGCAGGACTACCTTATCCGTATATAGATCAGATAAGGAGAATCACATTGTAAAGCAGATAACTCGGAGACTCTACGAGCCGAGGAAATAGCTACCAAAAACAGAACTTTCCAAGATAAAAGTTTGATATCTATGGAATGAAGAGGTTCAAACGGAACTCCTTGAAGAACCTTAAGAACCAAATTTAAGCTCCATGGGGGAGCAACAGGTTTAAACACAGGCTTGATTCTAACCAAAATGCCTGAACGTCTGGAACATCTGCCAGACGCTTGTGCAAAAGAATAGACAGAGCAGAAATCTGTCCTTTTAAGGAACTAGCTGACAATCCTTTTTCCAAACCATCTTGGAGAAAAGATAATATCCTGGGAATCCTAACCCTTGGATTCACACCAATAAAGATATGTACGCCATATTTTATGGTAAATTTTCCTGGTGACAGGCTTTCGTGCCTGTATTAAGGTATCAATGACTGACTCGGATAAGCCACGCTTTGATAAAATCAAGCGTTCAATCTCCAGGCAGTCAGTCTCAGAGAAATTAGATTTGGATGGTTGAAAGGACCCTGAAGTAGAAGGACCTGTCTCAGAGGCAGAGTCCATGGTGGAAAGGATGACATGTCCACCAGATCTGCATACCAGGTCCTGCGTGGCCACGCAGGCACAATCAAAATCACTGATGCTCTCTCCTGCTTGACCGTGGCAATCAGTCGAGGGAGCAGAGGAAACGGTGGAAACACATAAGCCAGGTTGAAAGACCAGGGCGCTGCTAGAGCATCTATTAGCGTCGCCTTGGGATCCCTGGACCTGGATCCGTAACAAGGAAGCTTGGCGTTCTAGCGAGACGCCATGAGATCTAGTTCTGGTTTGCCCCAACGATGAATCAATTGTGCAAACACCTGGAGTTCCCACTCTCCCGGATGAAAAGTCTGACGACTTAAAAAATCCACCTCCCAGTTCTCTACACCTGGGATATGGATAGCTGATAGGTGGCAAGAGTGAGTCTCTGCCCAGCGAATTATCTTTGAGACTTCTAACATCGCTAGGGAACTTCTTGTTCCCCCTTGATGGTTGATGTAAGCCACAGTCTTGATGTTGTCCGACTGAAATCTGATGTACCTCAGAGTTGCTAACTGAGGCCAAGCCTGAAGAGCATTGAATATCGCTCTTCCAGAATATTTATTGGAAGGAGTGTCTCCTCCTGAGTCCACAATCCCTGAGCCTTCAGGGAGTTCCAGACTGCACCCCAACCTAGAAGGCTGGCATCTGTTGTTACAATTGTCCAATCTGGCCTGCGAAAGGTCATACCTTTGGACAGATGGACCCAAGATAGCCACCAGAGAAGAGAATCCCTGGTCTCTTGATCCAGATTTAGTAGAGGGGACAAATCTGTGTAATCCCCGTTCCACTGACTGAGCATGCATAGTTGCAGCGGTCTGAGATGTAGGCATGCAAACGGCACTATGTCCATTGCCGCTACCATTAAGCCGATTACTTCCATGCACTGAGCCACCGAAGGGCGCGGAATGGAATGAAGAACACGGCAGGAATTTAGAAGCTTTGATAACCTGGACTCCATCAGATAAATTTTCATTTCTACAGAATCTATCAGAGTCCCTAGGAAGGAAACTCTTGTGAGTGGGGATAGAGAACTCTTTTCCTCGTTCACTTTCCACCCATGCGACCTCAGAAATGCCAGTACTACGTCCGTATGAGACTTGGCAATTTGGAAGTTTGACGCCTGTATCAGGATGTCGTCTAAATAAGGGGCCACTGCTATGCCCCGCGGCCTTAGGACTGCCAGAAGCGACCCTAGAACCTTCGTAAAGATTCTTGGGGCTGTAGCTAATCCAAAGGGAAGAGCTACAAACTGGTAATGCCTGTCTAGAAAGGCAAACCTGAGAAACCGATGATGATCTTTGTTATCGGAATGTGAAGATAAGCATCCTTTAAATCCACTGTAGTCCTATATTGACCCTCCTGGATCATAGGTAGGATGGTACGAATAGTTTCCATCTTGAATGATGGAACTCTAAGGAATTTGTTTAAGATCTTTAGATCCAAAATTGGTCTGAAGGTTCCCTCTTTTTTGGGAACCACAAACAGATTTGAGTAAAATCCCTGTCCCTGTTCCTCCTTTGGAACTGGATGGATCACTCCCATAACTAGGAGGTCTCGTACACAGTGTAAGAATGCCTCTCTCTTTATCTGGTTTGCAGATAATTGTGAAAGGTGAAATCTCCCTTTTGGGGGGGAAGCTTTGAAGTCCAGAAGATATCCCTGGGATATAATTTCCAACACCCAGGGATCCTGGACATCTCTTGCCCACGCCTGGGCGAAGAGCGAAAGTCTGCCCCCTACTAGATCCGTTACCGGATAGGGGGCCGTTCCTTCATGCTGTCTTAGAGGCAGCAGCAGGCTTTTTTGCCTGCTTACCTTTGTCCCAGGTCTGGGTAGGTCTCCAGACCGTCTTGGACTGAGCAAAAGTTCCCTCTTGTTTGCATTAGAGGAAGTTGATGCTGCATTTGCCTTGAAGTTTCGAAAGGCACGAAAATTAGACTGTTTGGCCCTTGATTTGGACGTGTCCTGAGGAAGGGCATGACCTTTTCCTCCAGTGATATCAGTAATAATCTCCTTCAAACCAGGCCCGAAGAGGGTCTGCTCCTTGAAGGGAATGTTAAGCAGCTTAGATTTTGAAGTCACGTCAGCTGACCATGATTTAAGCCATAGCGCCCTGCGCGCCTGTATAGCAAAACCAGAATTCTTAGCCGTTAGTTTAATCAAATGAACAATGGCATCAGAAAACAAAGGAATTGGCTAGCTTAAGTGCTCTAAGCTTGCCAAGCATGTCATCCAATGGAGTCGCTACCTGTAAAGCCTCTTCCAGAGACTCAAACCAGAACGCCGCAGCAGCAGTGACAGGAGCAATGCATGCAAGGGGCTGTAGGATAAAACCTTATTGAATAAACATTTTCTTAAGGTAACCTTCTAATTTTTTATCCATTGGATCTAAAAAAGCACAACTGAAAAACAGTGAAAAAAGGCAGTAAATCAAACGAAATTTGTACAGTGTATGTATAAGTTAACAGAGCATTGCACCCATTTGCAAATGGATGATTAACCCCTTAATTCAAAAAACGGATAAAAAAAACCGATATAGACGTTTTTTAACAGACACAACAAACTCAATAAACGACTTTGGAAAGCCTTTGAGCCCTTTAGAGATGTCCTATAGCATACAGGGGACTCCTGAGGGAAGCTGGATGTCACAGTTTGTAATTTTAACTGCAACAACTGTAACTTTTATACTACAACAGTGGAAAGCCTCAGGAAACTGTTTCTAGGCAAAATTTAAGCCAGCCATGTGGAAAAAACTAGGCCCCAATAAAGTTTTATCACCAAAGCATATATAAAAACGATTAAACATGCCAGCAAACGTTTTATATTGCAATTTTATAAGGGTATTACCCCTGAGAGTAAGCATGATACCAGTCGCTATTAAATCACTGTATTCAGGCTTAACTTACATTAATCCGGTATCAGCAGCATTTTCTAGCATTTTCCATTTCTAGAAAAAATTGTAACTGCACATACCTCATAGCAGAGTAACCTGCACGCCATTCTCCCGCTGAAGTTACCTCTCTCCTCAGACATATGTGAGAACAGCAATGGATCTTAGTTACAACCTGCTAAGATCATAGAAAACTCAGGCAGATTCTTCTTCTATTTACTGCCTGGGATAAAATAGTACAACTCCGGTACCATTTAAAATAACAAACTTTTGATTGAAGATAAAAAACTAACTATATTTCACCACTCTCTCTTACTACCTCCATGCGTGTTGAGAGTTGCAAGAGAATGACTGGATATGGCAGTTTGGGGAGGAGCTATATAACAGCTCTGCTGTGGGTGTCCTCTTGCAACTTCCTGTTGGGAATGAGAATATCCCACAAGTAATGGATAATCCATGGACTGGATACACTTTACAAGAGAAAGAGCAGACAATTCAGAAACTCATCTAGCAGAAGATATAGCCATAGTGCAAAGGTTCAAAAGGAGGAACCTGCAAAATCCTTAACATTAGGTTAAGATTCCAAGGAGGAGAAATAGGCTTGATAACAGGTGTAAAACGGACCACAGTCTGGACAAAACAATGAACATGAGGAAAATTAGCAATCTTTCAGTGGAACAAAACTGAAAGAACTGAAATCTGCCCTTTCAAAGAACTGGCACACGCCATCTCCCTAGCACGATGGAGGAAAATTAAGATGTATTGTAAAAACATTGTAAGCTAGCCGGAAACTTAGGGCGTAGAAAGCAGCATCCATTGCTTATTAAATCTACCCCTAAGGGTGTAATGTCACCAGCAAGAGTCACACATGCGTTGTAACAGATCAGAGAGCTAGACTGCAACTTCATAGACAAAAAGCCCTTTACGTGTGTATAGAAATTTTAGCATGGGGAAGAGGTAAGCTATCAAAAACACTGCATAAAAATAAAAATACTCAAATAAGTAAACCAGATTATAAGGAGATATACACACTCTCATATATAACGGCTTATGATCTTATGATCTTTCTATTAAAAATACTTTAATTTTTGGGTAAACTGTCTCTTTAAAAAGATATTGAAAATATTCTGTCATGTTAGAGAAAGAGAAACATTTAGGCATATTTAATCAAAATGTTGACATGCAAATGGTTAAGCAGATAATGAACTTCTTATAAGAAGCGTATAAGAGATCATTTTATTACAAGCAGCTGCAGGAACACCCTCTAAAGGGCCAGATTACAAGTGGAGCAGTATTACAAGTAAACTGTTTTCGCTTGCGCAATAACTCAATCCAAGTAAAAAGCCAAATGTGTGCGATAACGTATCCCCCATAGAAATCAATGTAGCAAGAAAAGTGGGGGGAAAAAGACCCTAAATACAAAAGACCCTAAATACAAATACACACAAAATTAAAAACCTCAATAAAATATGAGGTAATATTTAGACTTTGTTGGGGATAACACAGTGCACCCTTGGTTTCATCCTGTCCTGATTACATATGTATCACACCAATTCACAATAGTCCTTGTCATACAGGACGAAAACCATAACTGTGTTATCCCCAACAAAGTCTATATATTTCCTCATATTTTGTTGAGGTTTTTAAATGTGAGGATTAGGAATTTTGTTTGTTCGTATGCAATAAATTTATAGAATTACAATATTGGTATCCTATTTGCTCTCTTTTTCCTGACGAACTATCGAACAAGGATTCTGCTGCACTAGAAGAAGCATCAAGAGAAAGACATCTAGGTGCCTGGAACTGGCTCTCCTCACACTGTGCGGCACTTACCTCATATCGATTGAGGTATTGGAGTGTAAGTAGGAACCCCAGAAGGGCAATGTTTTTTTTTCTATGTAACATCAATAACTAAAATACTGGATCCAGTTTGATCTTAATAGACATTAATGGACTGTAGACACTAGAGTTATAGGATACAGTATATTGCACAGCATTATTATGTGCTAGTGATTCTATTGAAAAAGTTTTTAACATAATTTTGACCTTTATTAAGGAGTTTTCCTATTGTTGTGCCTACCTAATACCTCTTCTTCAAATAACGTCTTTGAGATCAGGTACATTATATATGGGGAATATGTGTATGTGATTCTATAGGATTGGGCTGCTATTTAGGAACATTACTAAAATTGGAGCTTTAAGTAAGGATTATATTATCTCCCTGCATAGCGCTATTTTACACTCATCTTGATTTGATGTTGTTATTTTATATATATATATATATATATATATATTTATAGATATATATTATCTCACAAAAGTGAGTACACCCCTCATATTTTTGTAAATATTTTATTATATCTTTTCATGTGACAACACTGAAGAAAAGACACTTTGCTACAATGTAAAGTAGTGAATGTACAGCCTATATAACAGTGTAAATTTGCTGTCCCCTCAAAATAATTCAACACACAGCCATTAATGTCTAAACCGTTGGTAACAAAAGTGAGTACACCCCAAATTGGGCCCAAAGTGTCAATATTTTGTGTGGCCACCATTAGTTTGCAGCACTGCCTTAACCCTCTTGGACATGTAGTTCACCAGAGCTTCACAGGTTGCCACTGAAGTACTCTTCCACTCCTCCATGATGTCATCACAGAGCGCTTCCACACCTTCTGTTTGCCCCACAGATGCTCAATAGGGTTTAGATCTGGAGACATGCTTGGTCAGTCCATCACCTTTACCCTCAGCTTCTTTAGCAAGGCAGTGGTCATCTTGGCGGTGTGTTTGGGGTCGTTATCATGTTTGAATATTGCCCTGCGGCCCAATCTCAGAAGGAAGGTGTCATGCTCTGCTTCAGTATGTCACAGTACATGATGACATTCATGATTCCCTCAATGAACTGTAGCTCCCCAGTGCAGGCAGCATTCATGCAGGCCCAGACCATGACACTCCCACCACCATATTTGACTGTAGGCAACACACACGTGTCTTTGTACTCCTCATCTGGTTGCCGCCATACACGCTTGATACAATCTGAACCAAATAAGTTTATCTTGGTCTCATCAGACCACAAGACATGGTTCCAGTAATCCATGCCCTTAGTCTGCTTGTCTTCAGCAAACTGTTTGTGGGCTTTCTTGTGAATCATTTTTAGAAGAGGCTTTTTTTCTGGGACGACAGCCATGCCGACCAATTTGGTGCAGTGTGGAGTGTATAGTCTGAGCGCTGACAGGCTGACCCCCCACCCCTCCAGCCACTACATCAATGCTGGCAGCACTCATACATCTATTTCCCAAAGACAAGCTCTGGATATGACGCTGAGCATGTGCGTTCAACTTCTTAGGTTGACCATGGCGAGGCATGTTCTGAGTGGAACCTGTCCTGTGAAACCGCTGTATGTTCTTTCCCACCGTGCTGCAGCTCAGTTTCAGAGTCTTGGCAATCTTCTTATAGCCTAGGCCATCTTTATGTAGAGCAACAATTCTTTTTTTCAGATCCTCAGAGAGTTATTTGCCATGAAGTGCCATGTTGAACTTCCAGTGACTAGTGTGAGAGTGATAACACCAAATTTAACACACCTGCTCCCCATTCACACCTGAGACCTTGTAACACTAACGAGTCACATGACAACGGGGAGGGAAAATGGCTAATTGGGTCCAATTTGGACATTTCCACTTAGGGGTGTACTCACTTTTGTTGCCAATGGTTTAGACATTAATAGCTGTGTGTTGAGTTATTTTGAGGGGACAGCAAATTTACACTGTTATACAGGCTGTACACTCACTATTTTACATTGTAGCAAAGTGTCATTTCTTCAGTGTTGTCACATAAAAAGATATAATAAAATATTTACAAAAATGTTTTTGCAGAACCTAGATTTACCAACTCTCCCAGAGGAGGATAGAGAGGCACTTAAAGCCCCATTCTCCTTAACTGAGCTCAAATTAGCCATTAAACACACTCATAATAACAGAGCTCCAAATCCTGATGGCTACCCGGGAGCCTTCTACAAAATGTTCAAAACAGAATTACACAAGATTCTCCTCAAGGTTTTTTGTGAGGCCCGAGAGGCAGGCTCATTCCATAAAGAATTCTTACAAGCAGTGATCTTGCCCATCCCTAAACCAGACAAAGCCCCCTTGTTATGCACGAGTTACAGACCAATCTCACTAATAAATGGCGATGTAAAGCTATATGCAAAACTATGGGCTAACCGCCTTAATAGCCTACTCCCAAAGGTGATTCACACGGACCAGGTTGGGTTTACGTTTGGTAGGGAGGGCCCAGACAACTCCCGGAAAATGCTGAACATACTTATGGAAGCGTCCCGGCTGAAGTTGCCCATGCTGGCCCTGTCACTAGACGCAGAGAAAGAGTTTGACAGGGTCAGATGGGAATACTTGTGGCACACGCTTGCCCAATTTGGCATTCCAGAGGTAGTGATTACGGCGATACAAGCCCTATACTCTTGTCCCTCTGCAGTAGTTAAGGGTCTAGGATTCGCTTCTTCAACCATACATATCACTAATGGCACAAGACAAGGGTGCCCCTTGTCGCCTTTGATTTTTTTTTTTCTCTATGGCCATTGAACCTCTAGCTCAGGCTATTAGACAAACACGCTCTATACAAGGTGTCCAGTTTGGTAGGGAGGCCGTGAAGTTAGCATTGTATGCGGACGACGTGACACTATTCCTAACGAACCCAATAGGTTCACTGCCAGCTCTTTTTGATCTTATTGCCAAGTTTGGGGCTCACAGCTACTACAAAGTTAATGTCTCCAAAACCGAGGCTTTACCAGTATGCATTCCAACATTTGAATTGGATGTATTACACACATCGTACTCATTCCGATGGTCACAAACCACTATTCGGCATTTGGGGGTACAACTTGGTCCAGATCCTAAATTAGTAATCACTGCTAATTACACAGGTCTCATCAGAGAAGTCACTGAACTCACCTCCTCTTGGAGCCTTAAAGAGCTCTCATGGCTGGGCCGCATTGCGTCTTTCAAAATGACGATCCTGCCTAAAATCCTGTACTACTTCCGATGTATCCCACTCAATGTCCCCAAAGCTTTAATTGATAAGCTCCAATCCCTGGGACAACACTATATCTGGGGCAAATCTAAGCCCCGGATTGCGGCGAAGATACTCCAAAAAAAATATGAACAAGGAGGGGTTGCAATGCCTAGCGTACGTGGTTACTATGAAGCAGCTAGACTTTCCCACATCACGGCATGGGCAAACAAAGGAGAACCGCAGGGATGGAAAAGCATAGAGGCACTAACCCTCCCTCCGGGCTTAAAGCTGGCAGACCTACCCTGGATTCCTTGCCACTGCCTTGATAATTTGGGACAAAAAAATGCCATCGTCAGAGATAATCTAAAAGTTTGGCATAGCCTTAGAAATCTACGCGATATCGCCCCACATCCATCCCCCATTCATTCCCTGCCAGCCCTACTGGCAGCCCTACCTGACACACATGTCCTGCAATGGAGTGAGTGGGACCTGAAATCGGTTTCCCACCTATACTCCTCAGGCACTCTACTCACTCCCCATAATATCGGAACAACTGTCCCAGAAGCCCCTCCTTGGGTCACCTTTGAATACTCGAGGCTATATGCTTTTATGATATCTTGGGGATTTACCAAAACCCTAAATAGACCCCTGACAAACTGGGAAAAACTGTGGCAGCTCCCTATCAAGACTCCTAGACTCATATCGTTTCACTACGACCTCCTACAGATGTCTACTAACAAAGAGAGACCCTGGCAGCTAAGGGCATGGGAGGGAGACCTCTCCAGACCACTTACAGATAGGGACCTGCGTACTGCTATGACGTTGACTAAAAAGACGGTTCATTGTGCAAACACCTTAGAAGCCTACATTAAACTATTTCTGAAATGGTACTACACCCCCTCGAGACTGTCGCAGATGTTTCCTACAATGTCTCCTTTATGCTGGAGAGACTGCATGCAGAGAGGTTCAGATATACATATATGGTGGGATTGCCCAAAACTTGCACCCATCTGGAGTCAGATAGCTTGCCTCTGTACCAGTCTCGGGCTCTCTATTCCACTCACTCCTACAATTGCTCTCCTGCACATCTTCCCAAGAAACGTCCCAACCCACGTTTCTAAACTGATCATTTTTGTCCTAGCAGCCACGAAACTGGCAATTGCAAGGGCCTGGAAACAGGTCCTGCCTCCAGATATTGCAGCGGTTACATCTATAATGCAGATGTACGCCAAAATGGAACAAAGTTTCTATTTTAACATGGAAAAAGAAGACCTATACTGGCAGATTTGGGAGCCTTGGTTTAATTACCAGGGAAATCATAGTTAAACATGAAGTCATGTTAAAGTCCCCGACCACCCCCAGTAACGTAATTAACTTCTCATTTCTAGCTTTATTCCGCTCAATGAATCTACTGCCAAACCAGGTCCATTCTCTCCCCTTCTCTAATCCTGTCCCCCCCCCTCTCCACCCCCCCCTATAATATGTGCCCTACTCTCTGCCCTAGCCCATATCTCTCCCTCTTCTCTAACCCCTCAGGGGTGGCCTCCCCCGCCTGGGAACGCACATTATGATTACTAGTTGAAGTGTGTTAACAGACATTTCTAAACTGACTTTCTGTAGTTTCTAGAAAGTTGAGTCTATGTATGGGACTGGAGTATTACTCTAGTCCCTATATTCAGGTTTGTTCACAATAATAGAAAATAAGGTTTATGCAGTTGATGTTTTATTTACTTTCGATATGCTCATCCCAGATGCCTTGTGTTACCACTAATGTATATATTCACTGTAATGATGAAACAAATTGCTGTGTGTATACAAGTGAAATTACTGAGCATTTTCTTTGATGTAATCTTTGTTGTGATGCATAACCCTCAATAAAAAAAATATTTATAATAAAAAAAAAAAATATTTACAAAAATGTGAGGGGTGTACTCACTTTTGTGAGATACTGTATATATATATATATATATATATATATATATATATATATATATATATATATATATATATATACAGGGAGTGCAGAATTATTAGGCAAGTTTTATTTTTGAGGATTCATTTTATTATTGAACAACAACCATGTTCTCAATGAACCCAAAAAACTCATTAATATCAAAGCTGAATATTTTTGGAAGTAGTTTTTAGTTTGTTTTTAGTTTTAGCTATTTTAGGGGGATATCTGTGTGTGCAGGTGACTATTACTGTGCATAATTATTAGGCAACTTAACAAAAAACAAATATATACCCATTTCAATTATTTATTTTTACCAGTGAAACTAATATAACATCTCAACATTCACAAATATACATTTCTGACATTCAAAAACAAAACAAAAACAAATCAGTGACCAATATAGCCACCTTTCTTTGCAAGGACACTCAAAAGCCTGCCATCCATGGATTCTGTCAGTGTTTTGATCTGTTCACCATCAACATTGCGTGCAGCAGCAACCACAGCCTCCCAGACACTGTTCAGAGAGGTGTACTGTTTTCCCTCCTTGTAAATCTCACATTTGATGATGGACCACAGGTTCTCAATGGGGTTCAGATCAGGTGAACAAGGAGGCCATGTCATTAGATTTTCTTCTTTTATACCCTTTCTTGCCAGCTACGCTGTGGAGTACTTGGACGCGTGTGATGGAGCATTGTCCTGCATGAAAATCATGTTTTTCTTGAAGGATGCAGACTTCTTCCTGTACCACTGCTTGAAGAAGGTGTCTTCCAGAAACTGGCAGTAGGAATGGGAGTTGAGCTTGACTCCATCCTCAACCCGAAAAGGCCCCACAAGTTCATCTTTGATGATACCAGCCCAAACCAGTACTCCACCTCCACCTTGCTGGCGTTTGAGTCGGACTGGAGCTCTCTGCCCTTTACCAATCCAGCCACGGGCCTTCCATCTGGCCCATCAAGACTCACTCTCATTTCATCAGTCCATAAAACCTTAGAAAAATCAGTCTTGAGATATTTCTTGGCCCAGTCTTGACGTTTCAGCTTGTGTGTCTTGTTCAGTGGTGGTCGTCTTTCAGCCTTTCTTACCTTGGCCATGTCTCTGAGTATTGCACACCTTGTGCTTTTGGGCACTCCAGTGATGTTGCAGTTCGGAAATATGGCCAAACTGGTGGCAAGTGGCATCTTGGCAGCTGCACGCTTGACTTTTCTCAGTTCATGGGCAGTTATTTTGCGCCTTGGTTTTTCCACACGCTTCTTGCGACCCTGTTGACTATTTTGAATGAAACGCTTGATTGTTCGATGATCACGCTTCAGAAGCTTTGCAATTTTAAGAGTGCTGCATCCCTCTGCAAGATATCTCACTATTTTTGACTTTTCTGAGCCTGTCAAGTCCTTCTTTTGACCCATTTTGCCAAAGGAAAGGAAGTTGCCTAATAATTATGCACACCTGATATAGGGTGTTGATGTCATTAGACCACACCCCTTCTCATTACAGAGATGCACATCACCTAATATGCTTAATTGGTAGTAGGCTTTCGAGCCTATACAGCTTGGAGTAAGACAACATGCATAAAGAGGATGATGTGGTCAAAATACTCATTTGCCTAATAATTCTGCACTCCCTGTATATATATATATATATATATATATATATATATATATATATATATATATATATATATATATATATATGTATTTATGAATAAATAGAACATGTTCTGCTATTTGAAATATTTCATTTCCAGTTAGCACACTTGAGAAAATGCGATGTGGTTTGCGAGACCTGCAGGGTGTTTTTTTTCCACTTATGTGCTCCTTTGAAGTCTATGGGAGAATACGTTAACATGGTTGCAATATTGTAAAGTGATTGGTAAAGTGATTTAGTATCCCCAAGACAGAAAGTTAATACTGAATATAGGGACATGAAGCACAAAAAGAATTGGGTTTCAAATCGGATAATTTGGTTCTCCTTCCAAAAATAAAATCACTCAATTACATATTTTCTTAGAAAGAAATTAATCCAGATTCATAGAAAGTTAAATATATATCAAGTGTATGGGGAAATCTTATAATGTTGAATCTTGGAATGACTCATTTTGGAATTAGTCATTCTTGGAATTACTAATTATTTTTCCTGTTCTATTTCTAATTATGCAACATTTTTGTTACTTAGGGAATTCAATAGTGTCATTCCTTTTGACCTGCAAGTGGGAGATTATGGTCTACAAAAACACAATGTGTTGCGGTAAGATAAGACTACTTTCAATTCTAAAAAAAAATAAAGAACTATTATTACAGTTGGAAATATTTGTCATACAGAAACAAGGAACATTTCTCAATTCAAGACAATACTTCCATAGTTGTCTTCCAAGATAAATCTAACTATAGATATATATCTAACTTATCAAAAGTATCTGTTCTTCTCTCTGATATGTTCACTAAAACATATTGGAGCATCATACTATTTCATTTTGTCAAACTTTCTTGGCAAGGAATAAAGAATCAAAAGTAGGATTGATTTCAATCCTTTCAATACCCTTTATCCACTTTTTATAGCCCCTATCTGTTGATTTTTTTCCAAGTTATAATTGGTCACAATTCAAGGATAACAACATTTCCTTATTGTGAGAGTTCAGATTGGATCTGAGCAGATAGCGGTAAAAAAAATCACCCATAAGATGCATGGACAGCAATGGATTTGGTGATCACAATCCTCCCAACCGCTGGTTTTGAATTTTACCCCTCCATCAAAATGGATATATCAAATTCAACACACAAAGTGTGCTGATAAAGTGCAAAACTGGACTTTTCAATAGATGTTCGACCGAATCATTCAGAACAAATATTCAGGGAACATTACATTTGTTTTCATTAAACAAATGTAAATGTTCCTAAGCTACAGGTGAAAAGGTTCACCTATAGATTGTACCCACCTTTAGCATGCTGGAGAGCCACACTAACCCAGTCTTCTTCACAGAGCCCTGGTGGCGGCTCTAATAGGAGGCTTAGTGTAGCCAGGGCTACCAAGGCCTGCATTAAAAGACCTTCGCCCGCCTGCACTAAAAGAACTTCGCCTTTAGTGCATGCCCTGGGATATCCCGTGCTAAGCCTCCTATTAGACAGATGCATGGTATCTCATACAGCAAAGAGAAACCCCGTTCTGTACACCGACAGTGAAGTTTGGGAATTGCGGTCTGTACAGTGAGTTCTGCAACTTTATACTATTTTTAGAACCTTGTCACTTAGCGGTTTCACAATTTACAGTGTGAGAATTGTTAAGATACTGATTTAGAAGATGCAACCATGTTCTTCTTATGGAAATTAATATCTGACAGTGTTCCTCTTAATTTAAAAAAATGGTTTCTTAATTAAAACATGCCCGGTATACCCATGGTGGCATAGGATTATTTTTATATATATATATATATATATATATATATATATATATATATATATATATACACATACACATACACACAAAAAAGAAAGTCATGCAAACATACAGCTAGATTAACAGCAAAATTTGAAGCATTAGTTACAGCATTTGGCCAAATGGTTTATACCCAGGACCATGTCAAGGTCTGTTCCTCCCTGGGTCTATAACCTACAGCCACACAATGCATACCTTCAGCTAAATACACTGAGATAAAAACAAGGGTAGCACAGGTATTTTGTCATTTCCCTAGACACATACAAAACAAGGAAATGGACTGCACTCTCAAATAGGACTGGGTAAACATCCCATGCCACTGCAAAACTTACAGTCCTGGGTACTCACCAGCATTTACAGAAAGCTGTACAGCTCCCAGCAACTCAGACAGTTAACCCCCGTATTTAAGGTCAATGTACTAAATATAACAACTTGGTTCACATAATATAGCATTCATTATGAAATAAAGGGTTACATAGATGGGCACATTTTTGTACATGTCTTATTTCGCATATGTTAATGCTTGTATGTAAGCATTTTTTCCCTTTCACTGTATTCAACACAGTGCTAAATATCATATTTCAAATTATTAACACAGCATTAATATAATACTTCTAATGCAATGGCTTCCTCTAATGGTCAAAAGATGGAAATGCAATATTCAAGAACATATTCATTAGCATGAGAATAGGCAAAAAAAAAAAAAGTTAAATTAAACCTATAAATATATTTTGCCTTCAAAGAATATCTAATCAAAAAGATTGTGAATAGTATTGTCATTAATTCTATTACATATTGAGTTATTTTTTTATTCTATTAGACATCTGCAAAACTGCAGTAGGAAAAACCACCAAGGTTTTCTATTAACAATACAATGTCTACCATTTGTTAATACAGTCTATAGCCGTTTTTATTGCTCTTTTCAATAATAAAGTATACTTTCAGAATTTCAGTTATATGTGTGGACCTGATGCCATACATTTCTAAATTCAGACTACTGCTTTGGGTGTTCCTATCTGTTCTAAATGTATTTAGGAGCAACTGCTGAAAGTAAACATCTTCTGAGTCTTTGTCTATTACTCCTTCAAACATATGCTGTATCCTTTTTCTTTTAGGGAAGATTATTGAAATATAAAAATAGATCAGTTTTCTAACAAATATCAAACAAAAAGCCAAAACTACTCAACACTCAATTTAGGATAAATGTTAGATCCTTTAAAGGGACAGTCAAGTCAAAATTAAACTTTCATGATTCAGGGCATGCAATTTATAACAACTTCCCAATGTACCTTTTTCATTGTTCCCTGGGCATTCTTTGTTGTAATCTAAACCTAGACAGGCTCATATGCCAATTTCTAAACCCTTAAAGACTGCCTTTTATTCACAGCTAGACAGCGCTAGTTTGTGTACCATGTAGATAGCATTGTGCTCACTCCTCTGGAGCTATTTACGAGTCAAACTGATTAGCTAAACTGCAAATCTGTAAATAGAACTGAGATAAGGGGACAGTCTGCAGAGGCTTAGCTACAATGTAATCACAGATGTAAAACATATATATATATATATATATATATATATATATATATATATATATATATATATATATATATATATATTGGGAATGGGTAATAAAGGGAATATCTATCTTTTTAAACAATAACAACTCTGGAGTAGACTGTCGATTAGTCTCCAGGAATTCATTACAGGAAGAAAAAAACATGTATTTCTAAAATGTATGACAAAAGAGAGTGAACTGCTGAGTTGACACTTTTGTTGAATAACAAAATAATTGGTGAAATCAGTACCTGTGGTAATAAGTGACTCCAGTTTTATATCCTTTATTTAGTTCCATCAATTGATGCACAGTGTTATATGCACAAAGTGATCTAAAATAAATAAAGTGAAACAAAAAAGTGACATATGAATACTGTGCACAAATTAATAAAGGCTGCCCTTCACCAAATATTGCTTTAAGAAAAGTTCTTACATCATGTTTTTCCTTTGATGCTCGATTTCTCAAATAAAAAAAAAAAAGAAGGTAAACAGAATCTGAAGTGTTGCACTGTAAGACATTAGAAAACATTAATCCCAGACAAACTCCCACTCACATCTCCATGAATAGCTCTAAGACCAGTGCTCTTTATTTAATCACCCAAAACAATTCCCTTTGGTTACAAAACTATTGCTAGAAACAGAACCTTGCTTGAATCTCAAAAGTAGCTTATATAATCCTGTATCTGTTTTTCAGAATTGTAGTTTGTCATTAAATTTTGCAGCCTTTTCTTTTTTTCAGGATATTTCTATATGGGCAATAAAGGAGATACATTGTGATCCTTTCTAAATGAGCTTCCAGGATTTGGGTAAGAGCTTGGTTCTATAGTAAAACCAAATGGTAGGGATAAATATTGCAAATTAGTGTTTTCTACAATCAACCTGATGAACCTTATATGGATGGAAATATGGATATATACATTCATCAGATACATTGTGGTAATAAATTCACCTGGTAGCAAGGGAAGAACTCCTACTATTCATAGTTTTCTCAGAGACAGTAAAATGTTTGGGGGAAAACACTGTTGTTGTGCCATAAAAACAAACAAATAGCTGTTGGTTGTAGGAAGTTTGGAATAATATCACAAATAACTTATTTTTTTCCAAATAAATCACAAGAAATATGAGAAAGTGAGAAAAATTGGAAGAATAAAATCTTTCTGTACCCTTGGGACAATATTAATTACCCATAAAAAAAAACCATTGGCAGATAAATCCACATTTCCCTTTGGAGGGTAAAAAACCTTATCAAAGAGGAGATTGTCACTTCAGGACTCACCTCACTCCATCAAGGAGGCAAAAACAGAATTTATGCTTACCTGATAAATTTCTTTCTTTTGCAATGTACCGAGTCCACGGATTCATCCTAACTTGTGGGATATTGTCCTTCCTGACAGGAAGTAGCAAAGAGAGCACCACAGCAGAGCTGTCTATATAGCTCCCCCCTTAACTCCACCCCCCAGTCATTCGACCGAAGGCCAAGGAAGAAAGGGAGAAACTATAAGGTGCAGAGGTGACTGAAGTTTACATAAAAAATACTATCTGTATTGAATAGACAGGGCGGGCCGTGGACTCGGTACATCGCAAAAGAAAGAAATTTATCAGGTAACCATAAATTCTGTTTTCTTTTGCAAGATGTACCGAGTCCACGGATTCATCCTAACTTGTGGGATACCAATACCAAAGCTTTAGGACACGGATGAAGGGAGGGACAAGACAGGAACCTAAACGGAAGGCACCACCGCTTGCAAAACCTTTCTCCCAAAAATAGCCTCCGAAGAAGCAAAAGAATCAAATTTGTAAAATATGGAAAAGGTATGAAGCGAAGACCAAGTCGCATTCTTACAAATCTGTTCAACAGAAGCATCATTTTGAAAAGCCCATGTGGAAGCCACCGCTCTAGTGGAGTGAGCTGTAATTCTTTCAGGAGGCTGCTGTCCAGCAGTCTCATAAGCCAAACGGATGATGCTTTTCAGCCAAAAGGAAAGAGAGGTAGCCGTAGCCTTTTGACCTCTACGCTTTCCAGCATAGACAACAAACAAAGAAGATGATTGGCGAAAATCTTTGGTTGCCTGCAAATAAAACTTCAAGGTACGAACCACGTCCAAGTTGTGCAACAGACGGTCCTTCTTAGAAGAAGGATTAGGACACAGAGAAGGAACAACAATTTCCTGATTGATATTCCTGTTAGAAACAACCTTAGGGAGGAACCCAGGTTTGGTACGCAAAACCACCTTATCAGCATGGAAAACAAGATAAGGCGAGTCACATTGTAATGCAGATAGTTCAGAAACTCTTCGAGCTGAAGAGATAGCAACTAGAAATAGAACTTTCCAAGATAGAAGCTTAATATCTATGGAATGCATGGGTTCAAACGGAACCCCCTGAAGAACTTTAAGAACTAAATTGAGACTCCATGGCAGAGCAACAGGTGTAAACACAGGCTTAATTCTAACTAAAGCCTGACAAAAAGCCTGAACGTCTGGGACATCTGCCAGACGCTTGTGCAAAAGAATAGACAAAGCAGATATCTGTCCCTTTAAGGAACTAGCGGACAATCCTTTCTCCAATCCTTCTTGGAGAAAATACAAAATCCTAGGAATCCTGATCTTACTCCATGAGTAGCCTTTGGATTCACACCAAAAAAAATATTTACGCCATATCTTATGATAGATCTTCCTGGTGACAGGCTTTCAAGCCTGAATCAAGGTATCTATGAGAAGAAACCCCGCATTGATAAAATCAAGCGTTCAATCTCCAAGCAGTCAGTTGCAGAGAAATTAGATTTGGATGCTTGAATGGACCTTGAATCAAAAGGTCCCGTCTCAGTGGCAGAGTCCATGGTGGCAGAGATGACATGTCCACCAGGTCTGCATACCAAGTCCTGCGTGGCCACGCAGGCGCTATCAAAATCACTGAAGCTCTCTCTTGTTTGATTCTGGCAATCAGACGCGGAAGGAGAGGGAATGGTGGAAACACATAAGCCAGGTTGAACGACCAGGGTACTGCTAGAGCATCTATCAGTACTGCCTGAGGATCCCTTGACCTGGATCCGTAACGAGGAAGTTTGGCGTTCTGACGAGACGGCATCAGATCCAATTCTGGTGTGCCCCATAGCTGAACCAGTTGAGCAAACACCTCCGGATGGAGCTCCCACACCCCAGATGAAAAGTCTGACGACTTAGAAAATCTGCCTCCCAGTTCTCCACCCCTGGGATATAGATCGCTAATAAATGGCAAGAGTGAGTCTCTGCCCATGGGATTATCCTGGAAACTTCTATCATCGCCAAGGAACTCCTTGTTCCCCCCTGATGATTGATATAAGCTACAGTCATGATGTTGTCCGACTGAAACCTGATGAATCAGGCCGAAGCCAGCTGAGGCCACGCCTGAAGAGCATTGAATATCGCTCTTAATTCCAGAATATTTATTGGTAGGAGGGCCTCCTCCTGAGTCCACAAACCCTGTGCTTTCAGGGAATTCCAGACTGCACCCCAGCCCAGTAGGCTGGCGTCCGTTGTCACAATAACCCACGCTGGCCTGCGGAAACACATTCCCCGGGACAGGTGATCCTGTGACAACCACCAAAGAAGAGAGTCTCTGGTCTCTTGATCCAGATTTATCTGAGGAGATAAATCTGCATAATCCCCATTCCACTGTTTGAGCATGCATAGTTGCAGTGGTCTGAGATGCAAGCGAGCAAACGGAACTATGTCCATTGCCGCTACCATAAGTCCGATTACCTCCATACACTGAGCCACTGATGGCCGAGGAATGGAATGAAGAGCTCGGCAGGTGGTTAAAATCTTTGATTTCCTGACCTCCGTCAGAAATATTTTCATGTCCACCGAATCTATCAGAGTTCCCAGGAATGAAACTCTTGTGAGAGGAATAAGAGAACTCTTTTTCACGTTCACCTTCCACCCATGAGATCTTAGAAAGGCCAACATTAAGTCCGTGTGAGACTTAGCAAGTTGGAAAGTCGATGCTTGAATTAAGATGTCATCTAGATAAGGCGCCACTGCGATGCCCCTCGGCCTTAGGACCGCCAGAAGGGACCCTAGCACCTTTGTGAAGATTCTTGGCACCGTGGCCAACCCGAAGGGAAGAGCCACAAACTGGTAATGCCTGTCCAGAAAGGCAAACCTGAGGAACCGGTGATGATCTTTGTGGATAGGAATGTGTAGATAAGCATCCTTTAGATCCACGGTAGTCATATATTGACCCTCCTGGATCATTGGTAAAATAGTCTGAATGGTCTCCATCTTGAAGGATGGAACTCTTAGGAATTGGTTTAGGATCTTGAGATCTAGAATTGGTCTGAAGGTTCCCTCTTTTTTGGGAACCACAAACAGATTGGAGTAGAAACCTTGCCCCTGTTCTGTTTTCGGAACTGGGCAGATCACTCCCATGGTAAAAAGGTCTTCTACACAGCGTAAGAATGCCTCTCTTTTTGTCTTGTTTACCGACAATTGAGAAAGATGGAACCTCCCACTTGGAGGAGAATCTTTGAAATCTAGGAGATACCCCTAGGTTACAATTTCTACGGCCCAGGAGTCCTGAACGTCTCTTGCCCAGGCCTGAGCAAAGAGAGAAAGTCTGCCCCCTACTTGATCCGGTCCGGGATCGGGGGCTACCCCTTCATGCTGTCTTAGTGGCAGCAGCAGGCTTTTTGGCCTGTTTACCCTTGTTCCAAGCATGGTTAGGTCTCCAGGTTGGCTTGGATTGAGCAAAGTTCCCATCTTGCTTTGCAGCAGGGGAAGAGGAAGCGGGACCACCCTTGAAGTTTCAAAAGGAACGAAAATTATTTTGTTTGGTCCTTGTCTTATTTGACTTATCTTGAGGGAGGGCA
Source organism: Bombina bombina (assembly GCF_027579735.1). Classification (NCBI taxonomy): domain Eukaryota; kingdom Metazoa; phylum Chordata; class Amphibia; order Anura; family Bombinatoridae; genus Bombina; species Bombina bombina. The sequence goes on from NC_069502.1 coordinate 554,297,133, forward strand.
TGACCCTTCCCTCCAGTGATGTCTGAAATGATCTCTTTCAGTGCAGGCCCGAATAGGGTCTTACCTTTGAAAGGGATGGTCAAAAGCTTAGATTTAGATGGCACATCAGCTGACCATGACTTAAGCCATAACGCTCTTCGCGCTAAAATGGCAAAACCTGAATTCTTTGCCGCTAACTTAGCAAGATGAAAAGCGGCGTCTGTAATAAAAGAATTAGCCAACTTAAGGGCCTTAATTCTGTCCAAAATATCATCTAGTGGGGTCTCCATCTGAAGAGCCTCTTCTAGAGTCTCAAACCAAAAAGCAGCTGCAGTGGTTACCGGAACAATGCACGCTATAGGTTGAAGAAGAAAACCCTGATGAACAAAAATTTTCTTTAGGAGACCCTCTACCTTTTTATCCATAGGATCAATTAAAGCACAACTGTCTTCAATAGGTATAGTTGTACGCTTAGCCAGAGTAGAAATAGCTCCCTCCACCTTAGGGACCGTCTGCCATGAGTCCTTTATGGTGTCAGAAATGGGGAACATTTTCTTAAAAACAGGAGGGGGAGCGAACAGAATAACTGGTCTATCCCACTCCTTAGTAACAATGTCCGAAATCCTCTTAGGGAATGGAAAAACATCAGTGTAAACAGGAACCTCTAAATATTTGTCCATTTACCACAATTTCTCTGGAACGACAATAGGGTCACAATCATCCAGAGTAGCTAAAACCTCCCTGAGCAATAAACGCAGGTGCTCTAGCTTAAATTTAAATGCCGTCATATCTGAATCTGTCTGAGGGAACATCTTTCCTGAATCAGAAATCTCTCCCTCAGACAGCAAATCCCTCATCCCTACCTCAGAACATTGTGAGGGAATATCGGATACGGCTACTAAAGTGTCAGAAGGCTCAGCATTTGTTCTTAACCCAGAGCTACTGTGCTTCCCTTGCAACCCTGGCAGTTTAGATAAAACCTCTGTGAGGGTAGTATTCATAACTGAAGCCATATCTTGCAAGGTGAAAGAATTAGACGCACTAGAAGTACTTGGCGTCGCTTGTGCGGGCGTAACTGGTTGTGACACTTGGGGAGAACTAGATGGCGAAACCTGATTTACTTCTGTCTGAGAATCATTTAATGCCAAATTCTTATAAGTCAAAATATGCTGTTTGCAATTTATAGACATATCAGTACAATTGGGACACATTCTTAGAGGGGGTTCCACAGTGGCTTCTAAACAAATTGAACAATGAGTTTCCTCAGTGTCAGACATGTTTAACAGGCTAGTAATGAAGCAAGCAAGCTTGGAAAACACTTTATTTAATGAAAAAAACACAATTTGCAAAAACGGTACTGTACCTTTAAGAGAAAAAAAGGCATACACAAACTGCAAAACAGGTTAAAATTGCTTCAAAAATTCCAAAATTTTAACAGTACACCCACTAAGCTTTAAAAGGATTGCACCACAAGTAACAAAGCAATAGACCCCCAAATGAAAAAAAACGGATTGATAAGTGTCTAAAACCGGTTAAAAACCCCTAAAGCACCTCGCCACAGCTAATATGGGGTTTAAAGCTTCAATTGGTCCCTTAGATAGACTCTCAGGACCTCAGGAGAAGTTGCTTGCTGCTTGTAAATGTAGGCCCCGCCCACCTCACTCGATGTTGCTGGGGCCTGCACAAAACTAACAAACCCTGCCTGAAAGCGATGTGGATTATAACAACCCCAAAGAACCCTCAAGCAAATGTCCCATAAAACAGAAAACGTTACTCCCAGACACAAAAACGTTTGTCCCAAATTCAAATAACAAACTGAGTGCCCACAAAAAATTAACCCTTTATGCATGCTAGTAAAAACCTCTGATAACACTAGGATTACTGCTTACCCTTCCCCTAATGGGGACACTGTCAGCCTTTCTGGGTTAACACAGTCTCTGCAGAAAATATGACTGAACATACCTCATTGCTGTATAGCAAGAAACCGTTCCTCACACTGAAGTTTTCCTGTACTCCTCAGCTTCTGTGGGAACAGCAGTGGACCTTAGTTAGAAATGCTAAGATCATCATCCTCCAGGCAGAAATCTTCATCTATGTCCTGCCTGAGAGTAAATAGTACAACACCGGTACCATTTAAAAATAACAAACACTTGATTGAAGATAAAATAAAACTAACAGTTTAACACCTCTTCTCTTTACCCTTCCTGCTTAGAGCCAGCAAAGAGAATGACTGGGGGGTGGAGTTAAGGGGGGAGCTATATAGACAGCTCTGCTGTGGTGCTCTCTTTGCTACTTCCTGTCAGGAAGGACAATATCCCACAAGTTAGGATGAATCCGTGGACTCGGTACATCTTGCAAAAGAAATAATGACTAAAGTTTAAGGATGAGAGGGATTTAAAGCTCTGGTGTTTTGTAGTGTCTTTTGTCTCTTCCTAGTGGTTAGGAGTGTAATTTTCCCCATACATTGTGTTGTGGACTCTCACCACCTGATGATAGAAAAAGGCTAGGATTTTCCCAATTCTTTACACTCACTGAACAACTAGAATTAATTCTTACTGTGGGAAGACTGTAGTTTCCGAAGCTTTAAATATGATGACACAGTTGTTCATTTTCTCTTTCTACTGTGCTGGTAGGCATCAAGAAGGTTTTTGGTTAACATATAAGCACAGCGGCTGATTATGATTCTTTCCTGAAGTTTTTGAGACATGTAAACTTGTTAAGATTACGCAATATGACACTGGATGACCAGATTCCACTCTCTTGGGCAATAAAAAAAAAGTGTAAAAAAAATTATGCTTACCCAATAAATTAATTTTTTTCATGATGGTCAGAATCCACGATCCATCATATGTGGGATTACACTCCAGTCCACTAGGAAGAGGCAAAAACACCCAAGATAACAGATCTTTTAATCCCTCCCACTGTCCTATAATCCCTCAGGCATACATATGACCATGAGAAAGGTTAATGTTATAAAAGTAGGAAAGATAAACCCGGTTAAATGAAGTGTAAACTGGTACTGCCACCAACTGTACAGACTCTCAATATCATTAAATAAATTAAATGAATCAAGTAAGCATAATTTTTCTCTCTTTCATACAATATTGAAAGTCCACAAGCCACTATGTGTGGGATCCTTTACCCAAGCAATGAAGTCCATGAGACCACTATAAAAAAGGGCGAGATAACAGTTAAGGCAGGTAGGGCACTAAACAGGCACAGCAGCCTGCAAAACTTTTTTAGTAAAAGCAGACTAAAAAAATGCACACACAATAAAGAATTTTTATGGCCTGAAGATAAAATGTCAAGGTCCTGACAATATCTACGTTGTGAAGAAGTCTCTTTAGCATTTTTAGAAGCTGGACAGAGATGGAACCACAATCTCCTGATTAATGTTATCCAGATATACCACTTCAGAAAGGAAGGAATATTTGGTTCTTAAAACCATCTTTTCCTGATGAAAAATCAGGTAAGGTGAATCAGAGGATAGGGCAGAAAGTTCAGTACTAAAGATGGGCACAATTAGAACAAGACAGGCAGATCTAAACAGAAGGCACCACCGCTTGAAGAACCTTTCTCCCAAAAGAGGCCTCAGCCGAGGCAAAAGTATCAAATTTGTAAAATTTGGAAAAAGTATGCAGAGAGGACAAAATTGCAGCTTTGCAAAGCTGTTCCACAGAAGCTTTATCTTTGAAAGCCCAAGAGGAGGAAACAGCCCTAGTGGAATGAGCTGGAATTCTCTCAGGAGACTGCTGTCCAGCAGTCTCATAAGCAAAACGAATCATACTTCTCAACCAGAGGGAAAAAGAAGTAGAAGTAGCCTTCTGACCCTTACGCTTTCCTGAGAAACAAACAGGGGAGAAGACAGACGAAAATCCTTAGTCGCCTGTATGTAGAATTTTAGAGCACACCCAACATCCAAGTTGTGCAACAGATGTTCTTTATGAGAAGGAGGATTGGGACAGAAAGAAGGAACAATAATTTCCTGATTAATATTTCTATCCGAAACCACTTTAGGAAGAAACCCCAATTTAGTATGAAGAACTGCCTTATCCGCATGAAAAAACATAATTTATGTAAGAACTTACCTGATAAATTCATTTCTTTCATATTAGCAAGAGTCCATGAGCTAGTGACGTATGGGATATACATTCCTACCAGGAGGGGCAAAGTTTCCCAAACCTTAAAATGCCTATAAATACACCCCTCACCACACCCACAATTTAGTTTAACGAATAGCCAAGAAGTGGGGTGATAAGAAAGGAGCGAAAGCATCAAAAAAATAAGGAATTGGAATAATTGTGCTTTATACAAAAAAATCATAACCACCACAAAAAAGGGTGGGCCTCATGGACTCTTGCTAATTTGAAAGAAATGAATTTATCAGGTAAGTTCTTACATAAATTATGTTTTCTTTCATGTAATTAGCAAGAGTCCATGAGCTAGTGACGTATGGGATAATAAATACCCAAGATGTGGAACTTCCACGCAAGAGTCACTAGAGAGGGAGGGATAAATATAAAGACAGCCAATTCTGCTGAAAAATGAATCCACTACCCAAATCAAAAAAGTTTCAAGTTTTATAATGAAAAAAACTGAAATTATAAGCAGAAGAATCAAACTGAGACAGCTGCCTGAAGTACCATTCTACCAAAACTGCTTCTAAAGAAGAGAAAACATCAAAATGGTAGAACATAGTAAAAGTATGCAAAGAAGACCAAGTCATTGCTTTGCAAATCTGATTAACAGAAGCTTCATTCTTTAAAAGCCCAGGAAGTAGAAACTTACCTAGTAGAATGAGCCGTAATCCTCTGAGGCGGGAATCCACCCGACTCCAAATAAGCATGATGAATCAAAAGTTTAAGCAAGATGCCAAATAAATGGCAGAAGCTTTTTGACCTTCCTAAAACCAGAAAAGATAAAAAATAGACTAGAAGTCTATCTGAAATCTGAATAGCTTCAACATAGAAAGTAAGAATCTCACCAAAGAAGTCTTAGGAAAAGAATAATTCCTCCCTAATGTTTGTTAGAATTTACAACTTTAGGTAAGAATTGAAATGAGGACAGCAAAAACCACCTTTTCCTGATGAAAAAAATCAGAAAAAAAGAGATTCATAAGAAAGAACAGATAATTCAAAAGCTGTTCTAGCTGAAGAGATGTCCAAAAAGAACAATACTTTCCATGAAAGTAATTAATGTCCAGAGCAAGCATATGCTCAAATAGAAGAGCCGGAAAAACCTTCAGAACCCAAATAAGACTCCAAGGAGGAGAAATTGGCTTAATGACAGGTTTGATACGAATCAAAACCTGAAAAAAAATTATGAATATCAGGAAGTAACACTGCCTTATCCTGATGAAAAATCAGAAAAAGATATTCACAAAAAAGAGCAGATAACTCAAAAATTCTTCTAGCAGAAGAAATAACCAAAAGGAACAATACTTTTCCAAGAAAGTAATTTAATGTTCAGAAAATGCACAGTTTCAAAACGGAGGAGCCTGTAAAGCCCTCAGCACCAAATTGAGACTCCAAAGAGGAGAGATTGAATTAATGACAGGCTTGATACGGACCAAAGCCTGAACAAAACAATGAATATCAGGATGATTAGCAATCTTTCTGTGAAAAAAGAACAGAAAGAGTAGAGATTTGTCCTAACAAGAACTGCAGACAAAACCAGAGTATAGTTTAAAACCTTTGAAGAAGGAATAAAAGAAAATTCTCAGCCTATTCCATTCCCTAGTATAAGGAATTGGAAAAAAACCTCTGAAAACACAGAAGAATAAATAAGCAGAAATAGTGTTAGCTAGTCTTGAAAAAGAACTAGTTACCTTAATGTAAAATAATCAACACCTTTTCAACAAAGAACAAATGTACTTTAATAAAAAAGTAGATTTGTTAGTGTCAATATCTGATGAAGAAAATTCTGAATGAGAAAAAACATCATCAGAGAAGGATAAATCAGTATGTTGTTGGTCATTTGAAACTTCAATAATTAAAAAAGAAGTAGAAAAAGACCTAAAAATGTTATTAGAAGGCACAAAGTCAGACAAAGCCTTTAAAATAGAATCAGAAAAATATTTCTTAAAAATCTTCTAAATATTTCTTGTACATAAGATGTAAAAAGAATGGCAATATATAAAGCATAAATACTAATGGATTCTGCATGTAAAAGTTGATAATGATAACCTATTGCAAACCATAGCTAAAGATAAACATTCATAACATTTAAAATAAATGAACTTAGCTTTGGTAGGACTGAACTCAGTCAAGCGTTTTTCCAGAAGTAGCTTCTGATCCAGGGTCAATCTGAGACATCTTGCAATATGTAACAGAAAAAACAACATATAAAGCAAAATCTATCAAATTCCTTAAATGACAGTTTCAGGAATGGGAAAAAATGCCAATGAACAAGCTTCTAGCAACCAGAAGCAAATAAACAATGAGACTTAAATAATGTGGAGACAATAATGACGCCCATATTTTTTAGCGCCAAAAAAGACGCCCACATTATTAGGCACCTAAATGCTTTTGGCGCCAAGAATGACGCCACATCCGGCGACGCCGACATTTTTTGGCGCAAAACGTCAAAAAAATTACGCAAACACAAACAACTTCCGGCGACAAGTACGACGCCGGAAATGACAAAGAAATTTTTTTGCGCCAAAAAAATCTGCGCCAAGAATGACGCAATAAAAAGAAGCATTTTCAGCCCCCGCGAGCCTAACAGCCCACAGGAAAAAGTCAAATTTAAGGTAAGAAAAAATTTATTATTCAAATGCATTATCCCAAATAATGAAACTGACTGTCTGAAATAAGGAATATTGAACATCCTGAATCAAGGCAAATAAATGTTTAAGCACATATATTTAGAACTTTATATAAAAGTGCCCAACCATAGCTTAGAGTGTCACAGAAAATAAGACTTACTTACCCCAGGACACTCATCTACATGTAGTAGAAAGCCAAACCAGTACTGAAACGAGAATCAGTAGAGGTAATGGTATATATAAGAGTATATCGTCGATCTGAAAAGGGAGGTAAGAGATGAATCTCTACGACCGATAACAGAGAACCTATGAAATAGACCCCGTAGAAGGAGATCATTGAATTCAAATAGGCAATACTCTCTTCACATCCCTCTGACATTCACTGCACTCTGAGAGGAAAACTGGGCTCCAGCCTGCTGCGAAGCGCATATCAACGTAGAATCTAGCACAAACTTACTTCACCACCTCCATGGGAGGCAAAGTTTGTAAAACTGAATTGTGGGTGTGGTGAGGGGTGTATTTATAGGCATTTTAAGGTTTGGGAAACTTTGCCCCTCCTGGTAGGAATGTATACCCCATACGTCACTAGCTCATGGACTCTTGCTAATTACATGAAAGAAATAAGGTAAGGCGGGGGGCGGAGCCTACACTCATTGCGGCTGGTCGCATCTTTGTGAAGCTCTCTGAATTGGACTCTAAGTTTACCAATTAAATATCACTAAAATTAAATATTTATTGCCCTGCAATAGATACACATCAAGGTGAACAGATTTCATCTAGGAGCTGATGGTTTGATGGAGTCTATGCCTATGTTCCTTGAGTCAGCTATGGGACAAGCTTGATATCAGGTCTGGAAGCCATTTTCTTTTTGTGTAACTACGCAGCAATCTGAGATACAGAAACAGATCCTGAATGGGTTATGGACCGTAGGCCTGGGGCTGCCGCATTATTACTCCCCCCCGAACGCCAGGGTTACGATATCCTCAATAGGATAATACTTATCTTGAGTCTACAAATCTTGCCCAATTATCACAGTAGTGATTCCCCGCAAGAAACTTCTTTAACTTGCCTAAAGACATTTTAAAATAAAAGCTCAATATGGGGCCTGCAACATTCATTTTGAAAGAGCTACGCCATTTACTGGACGGATATCTTGTTTCTTTTGAGGAGATGCTGAGTAGGGAACTGACCTGCACAAGCGACCGCACCTCACAGAAAGGCTCTCTACCGGAATCCACTCCTACACAGCAGGTGAGTGGTGGCGTTTTGGGGGCCCGGCGCTTGCCACTTACCTATGATAAACCCTTCTATGACCAAGAAGCCGGATCAGAGAGGCCCGCAATGCTGAAGGAGGGAACGGAGGCTGAGAGCTTAACAGAGGCTATGGGAACCGCTATACCTTCAGCAAGTGTCAAAAGTGCTGGAGCTGTGAGGTATGCCGCTTTTGAGATACCGCAGAAAACTTTGAAGCTCAGACCTAAGAAGCCCCCAGGTGGTAACCTAGTTGGGAAAAGTGGAGGTGTTTCGCTGCAGATGCTGCCTCGATGGGATTCGCCACAGCGCAGTCCTGGTGCCAGCTAGTTTCGTTCTCACTACCGGCCCTGCTGCATACTATTGTGGTCCTCCGCTCTGACGTGCTGCCTTGGAACTGGGACCCCGGTGGCTAACTCTTTATTGGGCATAGCAGGGACCTTTTGATTCCAGCCTTGGCTAAGAATAGCGGTTATGAGGCGTCAGTGATAAGATATTTTGCTGCCTTCATACACTTACAATTTTGCACATAAGTGTAAGGACTCTTACATAACAGCTCCCATGGTTGTATATAAGGACTCCAGATTTACCTTTTTTATTGGACAGAGGTCTTATCAACAAATTGTTCACTATATTGATGTACCTCTGGGTATAAAAGGTTAACTATCATAGAGTCTCGCTTCGGAATTTATCTGGTAATATCTATGTACTGCACGCATACTCAATAGGTTCCCTACCCTCCCATGTGTTATCAGTTCTCCGGTTTTGTTCTTGATATGCTAGAGAGGTGCCACTAGTTTTACCCTAACTTACTGTTAACCCTTTCTGATAAGATTAGATTGCCTACAATTTATATTTAGGTCATTTTACCCATGCTCCTATTTTATATTTCCACAACAGGTGTCATTATACATCTAAATCACCACTTGGCTATTTATTATTGTGTTTAGCTATAGAATGTATTTAGTAATATTTAAGTATTCTATGCATTAATAATGTTTCCTACCTTCACATATGTTATTAGTTAGCCAGTATTATTTTTGTTATTCTGGAGAGGTGTTACTGGTTTTACCTTAATGTAATCTTAACCCTTTCCGATAAGATTGGATTGCATATAACCTATGTTTATATCAATCTCACTCATGCTCCTATTTAATATTTCCATGGTAGGTGTCACTATAGATTGAATTCAGTGTAACTGCACAGTGGTCATTGACTGCTATGGCTCCTGTGAGATCATACACCACCCCAGATTTCAGTGACCATTGTGTGGGACTTAATTAAACTGTTTACATGAGTATAAGAACTACAATGGCTATAGTGCATTATTTGAGATATCTGTTTTGACTATAGCCCTGCTAATTTGATAATAACCTTTCATGAGGTACCCAGCACCCAATTGTGCAGACCTGGTCATATTTCGTATAGGTCAAAGGCTCATACCTAGCACATTGATACATAATGATTACAGCCTATATGATTGAGGGTATTTGTTTGATCAATATGCTGCCTGACCCCACTCCTATACATTAGTACCTTTCTCATTCATTAAGAGATGAGGAGCCCTTACCCCACATACCACGCCTTATTAAAATCTTGTGAGAAAGCCACATAGTTATTCAGATACTATTTATATTATGCCTGCCATTAGCAGTAACTGTTGATTATTCTTTCGTCACTATGGAGATTGACTCCTCCCCTTCTATTTCTGGCTATAACAGCACAGTAGATATCTGAAACACCTACTATGTAAAGATTACTGGCGAGTGCCCTCACTAACCATGTATAAGGCATACTATATACATTGGTATATCTATAGACCCCAACTTCCAGTTAGACACCACTCCAGAATACTAGTTGGGCCTAATTTTTATTTTATTTTGATTTAAATTATAGCTTTCTATATTGAGTGGAAAAGAGGTTTGTTCATATGAGACCCACAAGTGGTCTCCTATACTTTTAGATGCCCTCCTGTTACTATATTATTAATTGTTCGAGGTCCAAGAGTGGCCTCCTGTGTTCTTTTGGGAAGGCTTACTTTGTTAGGCATGTTGCATACGTGTTGTGTCTTAATCTGTTTTCTAAAGCTCCATGATTACTGTAATTTATTTGAATACCACTATTGTAACTCTGTATGCCTTTTAATTTTAACCTCAATAAAAAATTATTTAAAAAAAAAAATAAAAAAAATAAAAATAAATAAGGTAAGGCGAATCACACTGCAAAGCCGAGAGTTCCAAAACTCTCCGAGCAGAAGAGATAGCAATAAGAAACAAAACCTTCCAAGATAGCAACTTAATATCTATGGAATGAATTGGCTCAAATGGAGCCTGCTGCAAAACTTTAAGAACAAGATTAAGGCTCCAAGGAGGAGCAACAGGTTTAAACACAAGCCTGATTTTGACTAGGGCCTGACAAAAAGATTGAACATCTGGCACATCCGCCAGACGCTTGTGTAACAAAATAGATAATGCAGAAATCTGACCTTTCAGAGAACTGACTGACAACGCTTTCTGCAGACCTTCCTGAAAAAAAGACAAAATTCTAGGAATCCTGACCCTACTCCAAGAGTAGCCCTTAGATTCACACCAATAAAGGTATTTGAGCCTGGATCATGGTCTCAATTAACCGACTCAGAAAATCCATGCTTAGAAAGAACTAAGCGTTCAATCTCCCAGCAGTCAGCTTCAGAGAAATGAGATTTGGATGGAGGAATGGACCCTGAGTTAGAAGGTCCTTCCTCAGAGGCAACCTCCAAGGCGGCCGAGAAGACATCTTCACTAGGTCTGCATACCAGATCCTGCGAGACCATGCAGGAGCTATTAGAATTACTAATGATCTCTCTCGTTTGATACTAAAAATAACTCGTGGAAGGAGCGAACAGGTATGCTAGAAATCCCAAGGAATCGCCAGAGCATCTATCAGAGCGGCCTGAGGATCTCTTGACCTTAAATCGTACCTTGGAAGCTTGGCGTTCTGTCGAGATGCCATCAGATCCAACTCCGGCACACCCCAATTGAGGGTTAACCTGGAGAACACCTCCGGATGGAGACCCCACTCCACGGGATGAAATGTCTGTCTGCTCAGGAAATCCGCTTCCCAGTTGTCCACTCCAGGAATGTGGATGGCAGATAGACAACAATTGTGAGCTTCCGTCCACTGAATAATCCATGCCACCACCTTCATGGCTAAGGAACTCCGAGTTCCTCCCTGGTGGTTGATGTTAGCCACTGAGGTGATGTTGTCTGACTGAAACCTGATAAACCGGGCTAAGGACAATTGAAGCCAAGTCATCAGAGCATTGTAAATCACTCTCAACTCCAAGATGTTTATGGGGAGAGCAGACTCCTCCTGAGTCCATAGTCCCTGCGTCTTTAATGAGTCCCAGACTGCTCCAAAGCCCAGTAGGCTGGCGTCTATGGTCACAATCACCCAGGAAGGTCTCCAGAAGCATGTGCTTTGAGACAGATGGTCCTCAGAAAGCCACCACGGGAGAGAGTCTGTCAACTGGTCTAGATCTATCCTCTGAGACAGATCCGAATGGTCTCCGTTACATTGTCTGAGCATGCATAATTGCAGAGCTCTCAAATAGAATCGAGCAAAGGGAATAATGTCCATGAAAGCGACCATCAGACCAATTACCTCCATACATTGAGCCACTGATGGCCGAACAGTAGTCTGAAGAGAGAGACAAGAGTAGAGAATTTTGAATTTTCTGACCTCCGTCAGACATTTTTTCATAGATAGGGAATCTATTATGGTCCCTAAGAAAACCACCCTTGTAGCCGGAACAATGGGAACTCTTTTCCAGATTCACTTTCCAACTGTGGAGACTTAGAAAAGACAACAAGATATCTGTATGAGAGCTTGCTTGTTGAAAAGATGGCGCCTGAACCAATATGTCATCCAGGTTATGGAGTCACTGCAATTCCCCGAGACCTGATCACTGCCAAGAGAGCCCCCAGAACTTTGAGAAAATTCTGGAAGCTGTGGCAAGGCCAAACGGAAGAGCCACAAACTGAAAGTGTTTGTTTAGAAAGGCGAATCTCAGGAATTTGTGATGATCCCTGTGGATGGAAACATGAAGATACGCGTCCTATAGGTCTATAGTCATAAACTGACCCTCTTGGACCAAAGGAAGAATGGAACAAATGGTTTCCATTTTGAAGGACGGTACACTGAGAAACTTGTAGAGGCACTTAAGGCCTAAAATGGGTCGAAAAGTTCCCTCTTTTTTGGGAAGCACAAACAGATTTGAATAGAATCATAGACCCTGTTCCCTTACTGGAACTGGAACAATCCCTCCCAGGGAGGAAAGGTCCTGAACGCAGTTCAAGAATACCTCTCTTTTTACCTAGTCTGCAGATAATCTTGAAAGGTGGAATCTGCCCCGGGAGGGAAAGTTTTGAATTCTATTTTGTAACCCTGAGAAACTATGACCACAGCCCAAGGATCTGGGACATCTCGTCTCCACGCTTGACAAAACAGGGAAAGTCTGCCCCCCACTTGATCCTAACCCGGACCGGGGGCTGACCCTTCATGCTGACTTAGACTCAGCTGAGGGTTTCTTTGATTGCTTTCCCTTATTCCAAGACTGATTGGGCTTCCAAGAAGACTTGGACTGCTCCTGCTTGGAAGAGGGAGAGGAAGACTTTTTACCTTTGAAGTTACAAAAGGAACGAAAATTACTTTGATGTCCTTTGAGTCTGTTCTTCTTGTCTTGCGGTAGAAAAGACCCTTTCCACCTGTAATATCAGAAATCATTTCTGCCAGACCAGGTCCGAACAAGGTCTTCCCCTTGTAAGGAAGTGCCAGAAGCTTGGATTTAGAGGTAACATCAGCTGACCAAGATTTTAGCCACAATGCCCTGCGGGCTAGGACAGTGAAGCCAGACATCGTGTCTCCCAGTCTAATAACTTGCATGTTAGCATCAGAAATAAAGGAATTGGCTAGTTGGAGAGCCTTAATCCTATCTTGTATCTCCTCCAATGGAGTCTCTACTAAAATTGATTCAGACAATGCGTTGAACCAATACGATGCCACACTTGCTACTGTGGCAATACAAACTGCAGGTTGCCATTGAAGACCTTGATGAACATACATCTTCTTCAAATAAGCTTCCAGCTTTTTGTCCAAGGTATCCTTAAAGGAGCAACTATCCTCTACAGGGAAAGAAATAGCCCCTTCTACTTTAGGTACCGTGCACAATGAATCTTTAATGGAGTCAGCAACAGGAAACATCTTTTTAAAAATGGGAGACAGGGAGAAAGGTATCCCTGTCTTCTCCCATTCCTGAGAAATAATCTGTCACACGGTCTGGAACAAGAAACACCTCCACAGAGGAAGGAACATCATAGTATTTATAAAGTTTACTAGATTTTTTTAGGGTTGACAACGACAGAAGTATCAGAGTCGTCCAAAGTAGCCAATACCTCCTTTAACTTCTTCAGTATCAGATAAAAGAATTATATTGTCCGAATCTGAGATTTCACCCTCAGAGGCTACCGGTGTATCCTCCTCATCAGACTTATGAGGGATTGCAACCTGTGTAGCAGTAGATGGAACAGAAACCTTACTATCTGAATGTCTAATTTTACTCTTGCGTTTTCCCAGCATAGGAAAAGCAGATAATGCTGCAGAAGATACCTGTGCAGCAAAATCTGCAGGCAAATAAACTCCTCCAGGAAGCTGACAGGAACTCAGGGCACTGTATGCGACGCCATAGAGGCTTGGGACGTTTGAGAAGAAAGCTGTGGCATTGCCTGAACAGCATCATCCTGAGAGACATTGGGCTCAGAGGGCAACAATTTATCTTTAAACTGAAGTGTTCTAGCTAAGCATGCAGCACATAATTGCATAGGCAAAACAATTTGTGCCTCTAGGCATAACAAGCATTTGTCAAAAAACACAGAGTCTTGGTCCATGTCCATACTACTAAATAGAAAATTCCCCAAATTTTAGATCTTTTTTTTAAATAGACTGTCACTTTAAGAATTTTTAATACCACAATATGGCTGCCAGATTGTGGTTAAAACAATCGTATAGTAGATCGATACTGAAAAGACTGAATTTGAATGATGCCGCTCCGCTCTGTGAATATCCAACAGCAGAGAGGTCACATGACCGGTAGAGAGAGGAAACTATGCAGCAAGTAAAAGGCGCGCGTGTCCCTCTGCCTACAACATAAGATGCAAGTAGCAGCAGTTGGTACCAAACTCAAGCAGTTGGTCAGTTAGCCTGTTCTAGCTAAGCAAGCAAAGAAAACCAACTGCCAAATTTTAAGTTTATACATTAATCCCTGTATAAAACATAAGCCACACACATACTAAAAGTATTTTAACAAAATTAGCCCAAAGAGGAAAAACGTCCCAATAAAGGGAAGATTAACCCCTAGTCTCAACATACAAAATGTGCCTGCCCACTGCCAAAGAAAATCCTGTATAAATGATTTTAAAAATGTCCCATCTACTGCATATGACATATTCTTCTGAAGTGCAAGTCTCCAAGACCTAGAAGACAAAAGCACTTACCTGCAGTCTAGCTGTCCGGCAGGAAGACAGCTCACAAGGCATGAAAGGACACACACTCCTTACAGAGAATTGTAGAAAAGGAAAGAACAGAGTAACCAACTCTGGCTTTTTGTACTATTGGCAGCAATGTGTTAACAAACAAAGCAAGGACTACCTCACAACTTCCTAACTGCTTAAAAGCCACCACTACTCTACTGAAGAGATTGACGTGGACTCACATGGACTCACCCAAATCCTTGCTTGCAGGGAAAAGTACCCGAAAAGGGAATTAATTTCTTCAGACACCAAACTTCACCTCCTCCATTGACAGAGGCAAAGAGAATGACTGGGGATTATGGGTAGGGGAATGACACTTAACAGCTTTGCTGTGGTGCTCTTAGCCTCCTGCTGCTGGTCAGGAGTGATATTCCCACTAGTAATTGAATGAAAGGAAAGAAAATTCTCTGGTATTTTGGGCACGTTCTCTGAAATTAGTGAACGGGTTAAAAACTGATCTAATTTGATTTAAATTAACAAATTCGATTTTTAATTTGATTTAAATTAACAAATTCTGATTCTTATTCAGATAACAGGTAAGATGTTATTTTTAGTTCTTGTGGTTTCTGCTTTTAGAATCCTATGTACTGAAAAAGGAGCAGTTTTTTAACAGATTATCTGTGCTGTTTAGTTTATGGGGCTTCTTATCTAAAGCAGCTGGTTTAAAACCGAATGAGAAATAATGTTAGAACCCCACTGACTTGATAGTTTTGTTAAAAACGTTTTATGGAAACCAATATGCATAAACTTCTGAATCAGTTGAAGAGAATTTCTGTTTATACTTAAAGGGATAGTATAGTCAAAATTAAACTTGCATTATTCAGATAGAGCATGCAATTATAAGCAACTTTCTAATTTACTCCTTTCATCAAATTCTCTTCATTCTCTTGGTATCTTTATTTAAAAAAGCTGGAATGTAAGCTTAGAAGTCAGCCCATTTTTGGTTCAGAACCTGGGTAGCGCTTGCTGATTGGTGTCTAAATATATAACAAAGAACAAGGTGGCACACGGGTTAAAGGCTATACCTTTATTAATGAGCAATGTTTTGGGGCACCTGCCCCTTTCTCAAGCTAATCACTAATACAATTAACAAGCCTTATGTAGGCCCAGTAATAAAACAGGTGACCAATCACAAAGCATGGGAGTGGTTACAAGCTTTGACAGTATCACGCATCAATTCATTGGATACAAGAATGCTATAAACACAACATAAAAAATCTTTAACCCCTTACATCCCATTGGAGACCTGATTAAAAACAAATGCAGCAAGTTGCCAACCATACACCATAACTAAATTTTAATACCTAAGTTTCAAAGAAGATAAATGGCATATAGTAATTAAATTAAGGGTAAGAGATCATATTCTCTGTTAAGTCCATTTGGGCACATGGTATTAAGAAGCCAAATCCATTTGGCTTCTTTATTAATGAGGTCCCTAACTCTATCCTCCCTCTAGGTTTTTTGGGGACACTATCAATAATCATGTACCTCAACTGATTGGCCTGATGGCCCATTTCTGCAAAATGTGCTAGGAACAGGGAGATGTAACAATGTCATTGCGGATAGTCGGCTTAGGTTGACAAATGCAGTCTCTTACCTTTTGGATCGTTTTGCCAACATATAATAGCCCACATGGGCATTTTAATGCATAAACAACATAAGACGAATCCCAGGTATAAAAACCTTTAATGTGATATTTTTTCCCAGTGAAAAGATGGGAAATAATTCCTCCCTTCATAAAGTTATTGCATTGGGCACACCCCAAGCATGGGAACGTACCCTGCTTGGGAGTCCCAAAGAATTGGTGTTGAGCACTACTAGTTTGCTTGGCTGGCATGGCACGAACCAACTTTCTGCCTATTGTGTTGCCGCTACGATATGAGGCTCTAGGACATTCCTGGGACTCCTTAATCTCTGGACAAGCCTCTTAACAGATACCAGTGTTTTTTGATGATATTGAACACTTTTTTACTCATAGTACTGTATGAGCTCACAAAATTCAATCTCACTGAACTAGGTGTATTTCTCCTGACTGGACGATTTTTTAGAGCGTTCTCTATTTCCTCAAGTTCCTGAACATTATAACCCCTACTGACAAATCTCTCCTTGATGTAATTAGACCTCACCTGTCTAGTATCTGGATCTGACACTATTCTTTCTATTCAAAAAAATATTTCAATATATCAACAGCTATGATTTGAGCACACTTTGGAAAACCTGTGGTGGATGAAAACTACTCCTATGTGAAAGGGTGTTCCTATCAGTAGTTTTCACAAAATGATCAGTAACCAGTCCACCATCCTTTTTTCAGACCATTGTGTCTAAAAATTCTACCCTTTGTTTATCCATTTTGCTACTGAATTTGAAAAAAGGGACTGCATTTTCAATGCTAAGTCTTAATTCCATTAGTGTTTCAGGGGGGCCCCGCCACACGATGAACAAATCATCTAAGTAGCGGAACCAACCCTGACAGAATTGGGTAAAGAGTGGGTTTGTATACACATGTCTCTGTTCGATGGTGTCCATTACCAAACAGGCATAGGATGTGGCCACATTGGACCTCATTGCTGTGCCTGTTTTCTGCATAAATAATTAGTTCTCAAAGAGAAAAAAAATATTTGTTAATACCAAAGTAAGTAATTGGGTTAACCATTCTTGTTGTGCCTCATTATACATATTACTCTTTGATAATGCTTCTCCCACAGTGTGGGGTGAGTGGGGGATGACTGTGTAGATAGAAGTCACATCCCAAGTGGCCAGTATCACATTATCATGCATGGAGGTGGACCAGACGGAGGATGGCCAATAGAGGGCTGCGATGGGCGGGGTTAAGACAGAGGCCGCAGAGAGATGCTGATAGCGGCTCTGCCACTAGCTCTGACAGTTCTGGTTCAGGACGCACAACGGTTTCCAACGCACAGGGTATGTCGACCTCATCTTCCTATGCTCCTCCATCTGCTTCTTCTTTTTTAGGTGAGCGCAAACAGGATATGAAAGATCGAGAAGGAGGACCAGACGAGGGAGGAAACATAGGAGGTGTGGGGACCAGGTCACAAGCCAAGCCATCACCATGGAGGTAAATGTTATAAATTTATCCTCAAAAGTACTGAGCCTAGACGAAACTGATGTGCTGAATAAGGGTTTATCTTTTTGCCCCACTGAACATGCTGACACCTTTTCCCTCATGTTGGACCTGACCCGTTTTTTTAGGGGGCTGAGATTGAAAGCCTTCTTCAATAACCCAAAAAATAGAGCAGAAATATTGCGCCAGTTAAATGATGTACACGTATATGAGAAATTAAGTGGTAATCCCAATGAAAAATGTTTATAAGGAATTGCTTAAAATTTTGAATAAGGACTTGGATCAAGATATTCTGACGCAAAAATGTACCAGTTTTTGACACCAGCACATCCTCTGACACCTGTGTTTTATGTTGTACCTAAGGTACATAAAAAGCTTATTGACCCACCAGGTAGGCCGATAGTAGACGGCATAGGCTCAAGTCCTACTGCACAATTTTTAGACAAAATCTTGGCACCTATTGTTACACAGGGCAGATTCTATGTTAGGGACACTATGCAAATTATCAAGAAAATTACCAAGATAACAAACATGGATGACAATGTGATACTAGCCACTTGGGATGTGACTTCTCTCTACACAGTCATACCCCACTCTGTGGGGATTGACTGTGTGGGAGAAGAATTATCAAAGAGTAATATGTATAATGAAGCACAACAAGAATGGTTAACCCAGTTACTTACTTTGGTATTAAAAAATAATGTTTTTTTCTCTTTGAGAACCAATTCTTTATGCAGAAAACAGGCACAGCGATGGGGTCCAATGTGGCCATATCCTATGCCTGTTTGGTAATGGACGCCATCGAAGAGAGACATGTGTATACAAACCCACTCTTTACCCAATTCTGTCAGGGTTGATTCCGCTACATAGATGATTTGTTCATCATGTGGCAGGGCCCCCCTGAAACACTAATGGAATTTAGACTTAGCATTGAAAATGCAGTCCCTTTTTTGAAATTCAGTAGCAAAATGGATAAACAATGGTCTCAAAAAAGGATAGTGGATTGGTTACTGATCTTTTAGTGAAACCTACTGATAGGAACACCCTTTTATATAGGAGTAGTTTTCATCCACCACAGGTTTTCCAAAATGTGCATAAATCACAGCTGTTGATAGTAGAAAGGATAGTGTCAGATCCAGAAACCAGACAGGTCAGGTCTAATTATATGAAGGAGAGATTTGTCAGTAGGGGTTATAATGTTCAGGAACTTGAGGAAATAGAGAAAACTCTATTGCTGGAGCAATACATGTAGTTCAATGAGACTGAATTTTGTGAGTTCATACAATACTATGAGTAAAAAACATAATTTATGTAAGAACTTACCTGATAAATTCATTTCTTTCATATTAGCAAGAGTCCATGAGCTAGTGACGTATGGGATATACATTCCTACCAGGAGGGGCAAAGTTTCCCAAACCTTAAAATGCCTATAAATACACCCCTCACCACACCCACAATTCAGTTTAACGAATAGCCAAGAAGTGGGGTGATAAGAAGGAGCGAAAGCATCCAAAAATAAGGAATTTGAATAATTGTGCTTTATACAAAAAAATCATAACCACCACAAAAAGGGTGGGCCTCATGGACTCTTGCTAATATGAAAGAAATTAATTTATCAGGTAAGTTCTTACATAAATTATGTTTTCTTTCATGTAATTAGCAAGAGTCCATGAGCTAGTGACGTATGGGATAGTAGATACCCAAGATGTGGAACTTCCACGCAAGAGTCACTAGAGAGGGAGGGAAAAAAATAAAGACAGCCAATTCCGCTGAAAAATAAATCCACTACCCAAATCAAAAAGTTTCAATTTTATAATGAAAATAAAACAAACTATAAGCAGAAGAATCAAACTGAAACAGCTGCCTAAAGTACCATTCTACCAAAACTGCTTCTAAAGAAGAGAAAACATCAAAATGGTAGAATTTAGTAAAAATATGCAAAGAAGACCAAGTCATTGCTTTGCAAATCTGATCAACAGAAGCTTCATTCTTAAAAGCCCAGGAAGTAGAAACTTACCTAGTAGAATGAGCCGTAATCCACTGAGGCGGGAATCAACCCGACTCAGAATAAGCATGATGAATCAAAAAGTTTAACCAAGATGCCAAAGAAATGGCAGAAGCCTTTTGACCTTCCTAAAGCCAGAAAAGATAACAAATAGACTAGAAGTCTGTGTGAAATCTGAATAGCTTCAACATAGGATTTCAAAACTCTTACCATATCCAAAGAATGTAAGAATCTTACCAAAGAAGTCTTAGGAAAAGACAATAATTCCTCCCTAATGTTGATAGAAATCACAACTTTAGGTAAGAATTGAAATGAGGATAGCAAAAACCACCTTATCCTGATGAAAAAATCAGAAAAAGGAGACTCACAAGAAAGAACAGATAATTAAAAAACTGTTCTAGCTGAAGAGATGTCTAAAAAGAACAATACTTTCCATGAAAGTAAATAATGTCTAGAGAAAGCATATGCTCAAATAGAAGAGCCTGTAAAGCCTTCAGAACCAAATTAAAACTCCAAGGAGGAGAAATTGGCTTAATGACAGGTTTGATAAGAACCAAAGCCTGAAAAAAATAATGAATAACAGGAAGGAACACTGCCTTATCCTGATGAAAAATCAGGAAAGGAGATCCACAAGAAAGAGCAGAAAACTCAGAAACTCTTCTAGCAGAAGAGATAGCCAAAAGGAAAAATACTTTCCAAGAAAGTAATTTTAATGTCCAGAGAACGCAAAGGTTCAAACGGAGGAGTACAAACCAAAGCCTGTACAAAACAATGAATAGCAGAATGAATAGCAATCTTTCTGTGAAAAAGAACAGAAAGAGTAGAGATTTGTCCTTTCAAAGAACTTGCAGACAAAACCTTATCCAAACCAAGCTGAAAAATTGTAAAATTCTAGGAATTCTAAAAGAATGCCAAAAGAATTTATGAGAAGAACACCAAGAAATGTAAGTCTTCCAAACTCGATAATAAATCTTTCTAGAAACAGATTTACAAACCTGTAACATAGTATTAATCACTGAGTCAGAGAAACCTCTATGACTAAGAATCAAACGTTCAATCTCCATTACTTCAAATTGAATGATTTGAGATCCTGATGGAAAAAATGGACCTTGAGATAGAAGGTCTGGTCTTAACGGAAGTGTCCAAGGTTGGCAACTGGCCATCCGAATGAGATCCGCATACCAAAACCTGTGAGGCCATGCTGGAACCACCAGCAGTATAAACGAACGCTCCATTAGAATTTTGGAAGAACTAGAGGCGGAAGATATAGGCAGAATGATAATTCCAAGGAAGTGTCAATGCATACGCTACTTCCGCCTGAGGATCCCCGGACCTTAAATAGGGCCCTGGGAATTTCCTTGTTAAGACGAGATGCCAACAGATCTATTTCTGGAAGCCCTCACATCTGAAAAATTGAAAAACATATCTGGGTAAAGAGACCATTCTCCCGGATGTAAAGCTTGATTAACAGAGATAATCCGCTTCCCAAATGTCTATACCTGGGAAAAGGACCACAGAATTTAGATAGGAGCTGGATTTAGCCCAAGCAAATATCTGAGATACTTTTGTCACAGTCTAAGGACTGATAGTCCCACCCTGATGATTGACATACACCATAGATGTGATATTGTCTGAAAAAAACAATAAACGTCTCTTCTTCAAAAGAAACTAACTGAAGAACTCTGGGAATGCACGGAGTTCCAAAATATCAAATGGTAATCTCGCCTCCTGAGATTTCCAAACCCCTTGTGCTGACAGAGAACCTCAGACAGCCTCCCAAACTAAAAGACTCGCATCTGTAGAGATCATGGTCCAGGTTGAAAGAATCGAAGAGACCTGTAAAACTAAATGATGGTGATCTTAACCACCGAATCAAAGATAGATAAACATAGAATTCAAAGATTTAAAAAGTGAAATCCTAGAATCCCTGCACCATTATTCAGCATAAAAAACTGGAAAGGTTTTCAATGAAAATGAGCAAAGGGAATTGAATCCAATGCTGCAGCCATAAGACCTACATTTCCATGCATATATAGCAACTGAAGGAAATAATAGAGACTGAAGGTACCGACAGACGGAACCCAATAAAAAAGTCACTTGTCTGTTAGAGACAAAGACAGTGACACAATCTATCTGGAAACCTAAAAAAGGTGACCCTTGTGTGAGGAATCAAGAGCTTTTGATAAAAAGATCCTCTAACCATGTCTTGAAAAAACAAAGTTGAATCATATGAGATTCCGTAGTCTCAGAAAATAAAAATAATCTGAATGAAAACAGAAAATGAAGATATGCATCTATTGTATCTAATGAAAACAAATAATGCTATCACTGACCAAAAAAAGGCAGAATAGACCATATAAATACCAATCTAAAAGATGGTACATTTATATAATAAAAAGATTTTCTATCTTTGGAACAATGAATAGTTTTGAATAAAACCCCAAAACCTAGTTCCTAAAAAAGGAACTGGAATAAATACCCCAGAAGATTCCAGATCTGAGCAGCGCTTGAGCCCCAACAGGTGATCAGCCGCACTTCCCCAAAATATATAAGACTGAAACACATTAAGGAAAGTGTTAGCCTTACTGGAATAGCTGGAATATAATAGAGAGAAAAAGACTTCTCATAGACGGTTTTACTCTAAATTTTATTCTGTACCCAAAATCTAAGAAATTTGGACCGAATAGAACCAAAACACTTCCAATTAAAAACATGTTACTTGAGTAAGAATTTAGAATGTTTTTCCTTAGTAAGAACAACCAAACTAAAATAAGCTTAAAGTTTTAGTCTTAGAACTCAATCTTGAAGCCCAGAGTAACAGTTAAGAATTGAATCCAATATGAACCAAATAATTGATTATCTTGGAAAAAAAGAAATAAGGATTTTTTAGAAATCACAAAATTCTTCTAGCTAAAAACAGCTAAAGACATAGATTAAACCTCATTTGTGAAAATATTCAATAAAATGAAATTATTAGCATGTTAATCCAATTAAAGGACCAGTCAACACACTGGACTTGCATAAACAAATGCAAGACAACAAGACAAATGCAACAGCACCCAGTCTGAACCTCAAATGAGCAGTAGACTTTGTCCCTTAACAATGCTAAATAAAACATAATCTGATACTTGATCTTAAAGTAAACAGAAAAATGAAGCAAATGCAACATCATCCAAATAAATCACAGGTCCAAGAAAAGTACCTGAAAATAAATAGTTTTCCTTAAATAAGATACAACCATCTAAAAGGAAAATAAATACTATTTTGCTATAGAAACAATAGCATATTTTAGTAGGAGTAGAGATAGCCCCAATAAATTTGGAGAACCCTCAAAATTGAAATTAACTGCCGGCAAAGAATATAATTTAAAACCTTTGAAGAAGGAAGAAAATTCTCAGCCTATTCCATTCCCTAGTATGAAGAAATGGAAAAAAACACAGAAGATAAAATAAGCATAAATAAAATGTTAGCTAGTTTTGAAAAAGAACTAGTTACCTCAATATCCAAAATAATCAACACCTTTTCAACAAAAAAACAAATGTACTTTAATAAAAAATAAAAAAGTAGATTTGTTAGTGTCAATATCTGATGAAGAAAATTCTGAAAGAGAAAAAACATCATCAGAGAAGGATAATTCAGTATGTTGTTGGTCATTTGAAACTTCATCAAAAAGAAGTTTGAAAAAGACCTAAAAATTTCAATAGAAGGCGCAAAGTCAGTCACGCCTTTAACATAGAATCAGAAAAATATTCTTATACATTTTCTAAGTATATCTTGTACATAAGATGTAAAAAGAATAGCAATACATAAAGCATAAATACTAATGGATTCTGCATGTAAAAGTTTATCATGATAACTTATTACAAACCATAGCTAAACATTCATAACATTTAAAATAAATGAACTTAGCTTTGGTAGGACTTATCTCAGTCAACAGGAATCCCTCAGTATGATGTTCTGATCCAGGAAATAGTTTATGGAAAATCTTGCAATATGTAATAGAAAAAAACAACATATAAAGCAAAATTATCAAATTCCTTAAATGACAGTTTCAGGAATGGGAAAAAATGCAAAACAAACAAGCCTCTAGCAACCAGAAGCAACAAAAAAGTGAGACTTAAATAATGTGAGAAAAAGTGGAACAAGAATGACGCCCACATTTTTGGCGCCAAGTATGAAGCCCACATTATTGGCGCCAAGTATGAAGCCCACATTATTGGCGCCAAGTACAACGCCCATATTTTTTGGCGCCAAGTATGACGCCACATCCTCTGACGCCGAAAACGACGCCCACATTTTTTGGCGCAAAAAAAGTCTGAACACACATGCGTCAAAAAAATGACGTAACAGCGAACAACTTCCGGCGACAACTACGGCGCCGGAAATGATAACATTTTGCGCCAAAAAAGTCTGCGCCAAGAATGACGCAATAAATTAAAGCATTTATGCCCCCGCGAGCTTAACAGCCCACAGGGAAAAAAGTCAATTGAAAATTTTCAAGGTAAGAAAAAAATATTTATTCATATGCATTATCCCAAATAATGAAACTAACAGTCTGAATGAAGGAATACTGATTATCCTGAATCATGGCAAATATAAGATTAAAGACATATATTTAGAACTTTACATATAAAGTGCCCAACCATAGCTTAGAGTGTCACAAAAAATAAGACTTACTTACCCCAGGACACTCATCTACATATAGTAGATAGCCAAACCAGTACTGAAACGAGAATCAGTAGGTAATGGTATATAAGAGTATATCGTCGATCTGAAAAGGGAGGTAAGAGATGAATCTCTACGACCGATAACAGAGAGCCTATGAAATAGATCCCGTAGAAGGAGACCATTGAATTCAAATAGGCCATACTCTCTTCACATCCCTCTGACATTCACTGCACTCTGAGAGGAAAACCGGGCTCCAGCCTGCTGCGAAGCGCATATCAACGTAGAATCTAGCACAAACTTACTTCACCACCTCCCTGGGAGGCAAAATTTGTAAAACTGAATTGTGGGTGTGGTGAGGGGTGTATTTATAGGCATTTTAAGGTTTGGGAAACTTTGCCCCTCCTGGTAGGAATGTATATCCCATACGTCACTAGCTGATGGACTCTTGCTAATTACATGAAAGAAAAGTGTTCAATATCATCAAAAAACACTGGTATCTGTTAAAATAGGCTTGTCCAGAGATTAAGGAGTTCCAGGAATTTCCTAGAGCCTCATATCGTAGAGGCAACACAATAGGCAGACAGTTGGTTCGTGCCATGCCTGCCAAGCAAACTAGTAGTGCCCAACGCCAATTCTTTGGGACCCCCAAGCAGGGTACATTCCCATGCTTGGGGTGTGCCCAATGCAATAACATTATGAAGAGAGGAATTATTTCCCATCTTTACACTGGTAAAAATATCACATTAAAGGTTTTTATACCTGTGATTCGACTTATGTTGTTTATGCGTTAAAATGCCCATGTGGGCTATTATATGTTGGCGAAACGACCCAAAAGTTAAGAGACCGCATTTGTCAACATAAGTCGACTATCCGCAATGACAAAATGTTACATCTCCCTGTTCCAACACATTTTGCAGAAATGGGCCATCAGGCCAATCAGTTGAGGTACATGATTATTGATAGTGCCCCCAAAAACCTAGAGGGGGCGATAAGAGTTAGGGACCTCCTTAATAAAGAAGCCAAATGGATTTGACTTCTTAATACCATGTGCCCAAAGGGACTTAACAGAGAATTTGATCTCTTACCCATAATTTAATTACTATATGCCATTTATCTTCTTTGAAACTTAGGTATTAACATTGAGTTATGGTGTATGGTTGGCAACTTGCTGCATTTGTTTTTAATCAGGTCTACAATTCTCCAATGGGATCTAAGGGGTTAAAGATTTTTTATGTTGTGTTTATAGCATTCTTGTATCCAATGAATTGACGTGTGATTATGTCAAACATTGTAACCACTGCAATGCTTTGTGATTGGTCACCTGTTTTTCTACTGGACTTACATAAGGCTTCTTAATTGTATTATTGATTAGCTTGAGAAAGGGGCAGGTGCCCAGAAATGTTGCTCTTTAATAAAGGTATAGCCTTTAACCCGTGTGCCACCTTGTTCTTTGTTATACCTTACAGTCTGGACGTCAAGGGTGGTCCTCTTAGGTTTTGCACCGGACTTATAGGATTCAAGTTTACTTGCTTTCAAGATTAAATTGTGACAGTGCAGATCCCACTATTCCTATTTGATGGTGTCTAAATGTAGCCATCCAATCAACAAGCGCTACCCATGTACTGAACCAAAAATGAACGGGCTTCTAAGCTTACTTTCCAGCTTTTTAAGATAAAGATACCAAGAGAACGAAGAATTGATAATAGGAGTAAATTAGAAAGTTGCATAAAAGTGCATGCTCTATCTGAATCATGAAAGAAAAAAAACGTGGGTTTAGTATCTCTTTAACTTTGTGATAATAGGTGTGATGATTATTTCATACTTTAGGATTTTAAGAATGAATCTAACTATATTTTAGAATTGGAATTTTTATTAACCATTCACTAGTCAATCTCTTGGACTTCAGTATGAATTTTATACGCTTACTTTTCAGCACTCATCCAATAACAATTAATAAGGAGAAATGATAAACTATGTTTGAACTAACTAAATAATGGTCTTTTAAAAATGAAATGAGTTTACCTTTTTCTCCATTCCCATTAGAGCAAAAAGGATCTGATTTGATGAACTGTCAGACGCAGTGGGCCAAAACATTAATATTCTTGAACCAAAGCAGATCAATCAAACTGAAATTAAATATATATTAAAATCTTCTAATATATGTGACTGAAACCAATATGTTATATATTGATACAACTTCTGCAAACAATCCAGTAATAAAAAGACAACTGATTTTACATCATTTTATTCCAAGTTCTTTTTATTAGAAGAAAATTTAGAATGTGTACATGTACGCACAAGCGTATAAGAATACAAAGAAAATAATCACGATTATTTGACAATATCTGGTGAACGGAGTGGAATCGTAAACTGTCACCTAGATGACAAAAATGGAGTTGTCAATCAAACCAGATAATGAGTAAAACAAAGAAACAAATAAAGGGGGGAGGAAAACAAAAATAAAAGAAAAATAAATAACTGAATTAAAAATAAAATGCTCCAGTGCAAAAACGCTTTTCTGCAGTGCAATGTCTCCACGCCAGTAGCCAAGAGAAATAAGATGAAAATAGAGCCGATGAGGGCCTATAAGATATTAAACTTGTTTCTGATATTGGTCCCACATATTTTGTGCAATGATGAAGTGGTCCCTGGTATCTAGCCTAAATGATCTATATTCCTCCAATACTAAAAGGTCTGAGACTTTTGACTTCCATTGTGGTAGGTTAGGGGGGTCGGGGGCTTTCCAGTTTTTAGCAATGAGGGATTTGGCGCTATTTGTAAAGATGCGAAACAAGATAATGTGAGCCTTGGAGGGGAGTTTGATGTTTTTGTTTAATAGGAATAGTAATGGGTCTAAAAGGTAATGTCATCTGGAAAATTTTCTCAATTTCCGAGAGAATGGATCTCCACAGAGAGTTGATGCAACTACACCACCACCACATGTGACCCATACCACTGCCTACATGGCCGCAGCGCCAGCAGCGGTTATTAGTTGAGGGAAATAATGTGTGGAGGCGCCTTGGGGTGAGGTACCAGTGGTGGAGTATTTTATAATTCAATTCCAGAAGATTAGCGGAGGAGGAGGACGATTTAGTATTAATAAACATATAAGAAGCCATCTGTGGGAGGATAATGACTCCCAACTCTCTCTCCCAGGATTCTATGGAAGTGGGTAGATTACCAGGGGGGGGGGTTGGGTCAAAATGGAGTATATTTTAGAAAGAGTGTGGCTATGTGGTTGGGAGGATGATAGTAATTTTTCTATATTGGTCCGAGTTCTAAGGAGGTTGTGTTGTTGATTGTGAGAGGATATGTAATGAGAAACTCTCCTATAGGTGAACCAATTTTTAGCCCAGGTGTGACCTAAATCTGTTAATTGGGTCATTGAGAGTAAATGTTCGTTATTCGTTAGGTGATAAAGGGCAATGTCAAGGGGGGACATAGGGTCGTCCCAGCGTATTCCGAGGTCAGTCAATGAGAACTCGGGGTTATACATCAGGGAGGTTAGGGGGGAGGGTCTGGAGGAGAGGTATGGATTTATTTTATTAATCTTTTCCCACTGAGTCAGGGTCTCTTTGGTGATTGGATTATCTATACTGCCAATCCGCTCATGTCCCCCCGGGGACCAACAGGTCGTTTGTAAATTTAGACTAGGGTTGAGGTGTTCCTCCAAAGCTATCCACCTTTTCTGGGATTTATGCAATCTCCAGTCAAGGATTCTTTAAATGTAGATTGCGTGATCGTAGAGGTGAAGATCTGGCACTCCCAGACCCCCATGGACGCGGGGGAGCAGCATAGTTTTATTGTTTATTCTTGAATGTTTGCCTCCCCAAATAAAGGAGCTAAATAAAGATTGAATGCGAGAGAGGAACTTCGGGGGGAGGGGGACCGGGAGGGCCAACAAAAGATATAGGAGTCTGGGGAAGGCTGTCATCTTAATGGCATTGATCCTCCCGATCCAGGAGAGATGTCTAGAGTGCCAAGAGGAAAGTTCCCTTTCCAAGGACAACTTGAAAGGGGAAAAGTTTAAAGTGTAAATCTCGTCTAGTTCATCAGTCAAGTAGGTACCTAAATATTTAAGGGAGGTTTTGCATTGGCGGAAAGGGCAAGAAGATTTAATTTGCTGTGCTATAGTGGGTGGTAAGGATACACTCAGATATTCAGATTTCGAGTGATTAATGAGGAAATTGGATAGGTGATTAAATAGGGTTAGTTCCTCCAAAAGAGGAGGAAAGGAGGTGTCGGGAGCTGTAAGTGTAAACAGGACATCGTCCGCAAAAAAGGGACAGTTTATAGGTTTCATTCCCAATCACTATTCCCTGAATCTCTGTATTCTGACGGACTCTGGTGGCAAAAGTCTCCAAGAGGCAGACAAATAGCAGGGGGGACAGGGGGCACCCTTGTCTGGTGCCATTAGTTATCGGAAAGGGGGAGGAAAGAATGCCGTTTACTGAAATTTTTGCGCTTGGATCATTATATAGTGCAAAAATTCTATGGAGCATAAATTTACCAATGCCTAGGGTTTGGAGGGTGGCCTTGAGATATGACCAGCTAACCCGGGATTTTACATCATTTTTATTTAACTTCTTTACAAGAAAGATCCACAAAATGTTTAATATCCATGTATACATTATTATTTACAAATATGTACAAATTATCCATATAACACATTAAAGGGAAATGAAAGTCAAAATTAAACTCTCATGTTATAGATAAAGTATGCAATTTTAAGACTTTTCAATTTACTTCTCTTATCAAATTTACTGTTCTCTTGGTATCCTTGGTTGAAGAGTAAACTTGGATAGACTCAGGAATTGCAATGCATTACTGGGAGCTAGCTGATGATTGGTAGCTACACACATTTATATGTCTCTTGTTATCAGCTTACCAGATGTGTTCAGCTAGCTCCCAGTAGTGCATTATTGTTATGAAGTGGATTTTAACTGTGTTTGGTCTTTTTGCAGTGGTTAAACAAATAGCTATGAGCAAACAATAGTGTAATAAGATTTTTTTTTAACACAGAGCATTTTCTTTTTGCACTATGTCCCTTTAAAGGGACATTGTACACTAGATTTGCATAAATGTTTTGTAGATGATCCATTTATATAGCCCATCTGCGAGTGCTTTTATAAAAATGTATAGTTTTGCTTATTTTTAAATAACATTGTGCTGATTTTCAGACTCCTAACCAAGCCCTAAAGTTTTATATGGATACAGATGTTTACAGACTCCTGCTTGCTCCTGTTTGTGTAAAGAATCTTTTCATATGCAGAAAAGGGGGGAGGGGGAGTGTCTGCTATTTTTGCTTTCAGAGCCCCTTTCAGTGGGTGTCCCAGCCTAACCTCATCAACGGTGCTAAACTGGGAGCTTCTAAGTAAGTTTTTAAAAGGTTTTATACTGGATATTTAAATCAGTATCTGTGCATATTTTTCTTTATAGTATAGTAGTATATGATCTATAACATTCAGTTATATGAACATTGGTGTATACTGCCCCTTTAAGAAAAGGATACATTACTTAGAAAGCCACTGAAGTTACGCATTCATATTAAATGCATCTCTCTTGATAAAAATAAAATGTATTAATAATTTTTGCAAACTTAAAAAAATAAATTATGCTTACCTGGTAATTTTATTTTCTTCTGTACAGGGAGAATCCACAACTGCATTCATTACTTTTGGGAAATACAGAACCTGGCCACCAGGAGGAGGCAAAGACACCACAGCTAAAGGCTTAAATACCTCCATCACTTCCCTCATCCCCCTGTCATTCTGCCAAGGGAACAAGGAACAGTAGGAGAAATATCAGGGTGAAAAAGGTGCCAGAAGAACGGATAAAAAATAATTTAAGGCCGCCCACAGACCAAAAATGGGCGGGAAGCTGTGGACTCTCCCCGTACAGCAGAAAAGAAAATTATCAGGTAAGCATAATTAAAGTTTTTCTTCTTAAAACGGGGAGAGTTCCCAGCTGCATTCAATAGTTTTGGGAAATCAATACCCAAGCTTATAGAGGACACTGAATGCAAACAGGCAGGAACAAAAAGGCGGCCCATTCTGATGGCACCACAGCCTGACAACCCGGATTCCCGATAAAAAACTACTTCAACAGAAGTAGGAAGAACAAAAATATGGAAAGAGGACATCAATTTAGAACCATAAGTATCCCATTTAAAGATCACTCTAAATTCTTGACTCCACTGAGCACAAAAACCTTTGAGGAGACAAAAGTCTCACTCTCTAGAAGCACACAAATAAAAACCTCTACATGAACAATGGCAAGGGAAACAACAAACAAAAACTCCCACACCAAATTCTCCCTAACTAAAAGAAGGGAAGAATCATATAAGAAGGTCCGAAAGAATCTCCAGAAACAATCCCCGAAGATTCAAGGACAAAACAGAGAGAGAAGCCTCTAGCATAACTCGAAAAAGATCGGCAATCAGGCTGCAAGAGGACAAAGTCGCGTAAAAAATATGCTACCGATGGAGGAGAGCAAAGAAAGGAAAAATTCCAGATCACCTCCTACATGGATCTAAAAGGAACCCAAGTAAAGCCTTAACCGGAACCGAAGTCCTGGAAGGACAAAAAGGTAGAACAAGACCTTAAAGGGACAGTAAACCCAAAATTTTTCTTTCATTATTTAGATAGAGAAAAAAGTTTCCAATTTACTTCTATTATCAAATTTGTTTCATTCTCATGTTATTCTTTGTTGAAGGGATACCTAGGTCGGTAGTGTGCACATGCCTGAAGCACTACATGACAGGAAATAGTGCTGCCATCTAGTGCTCCTGCTAATGTATAACATTGTTGCAAAACTGCTGCCATATAGTTTTGTGGACACGTGCGCACTCATGAACTTACATCCCAGCTTTTCAACAAAGGATAACAAGAAAACAAAGAAAATGTGATAACAGAAGTAAATTGGAAAGTTGTTTAAAATTGTATGCTCTATCTGAATCATGAAAGAAAAAAAAAAGTTTTTTTTGTCCCTTTATCATAGACAGCTAACAAACACAGAGAAGCTGAACATCCGTAGGTCAGAAAAAACCTCAGGAGCAGAACAGGAATGGAATAGTAACATCCGTTTACGCCACAAACGAAAGCCACAGGCTTCCATCGGCTAGGCAGTCAGACTAAATGTCAAACCATAGTAACTAGCCAACCGAGTAGCTAGCAAACTTGCACCAGGACATTCTAGAAAAGGAACAAGAGAAAAAACTCAGAAATCAGGGCGGACCAACTCCCCCCCTACTGGAAAATGGGGTAAGAGAGGACAACATCCTAATAAAGAAGAACCAACTACCCGCTAAGGAAAGGTTCCTGAACCAAATGCAAGGCCTTCCAACCCAAGTAAGGATCCTTCGGGAGACGCCCAAACAGAGCAGTCAGAATTCCCTGCAGACAAGAGAAACCCTCAACCCACCTAACTCCTAGAGTCAGATGAGGAAAACTACCTTAGGAGGAGCCAACTGGATAGGCGCAGTAGACCAGATCATTCCAAATAGAAGGAAAACGAAGAAACTCAGGAATATTCCAGTAAAGAAATTTGCAGGAAAAACATCCGCGATTTCTACAGAAGAGAGAAAAAGAACCGCCCCAGTAGGAACAAGGAGATTTCCCCAGGACCGGGAAAACAAGCCTGCTACTGAATGCCGGACAGATCTAAGACTATTAAAATCTTGAAAGATTAGGATAAAAAAAACGGACCCCCAAAAGCAGGTGTTGGATCCAGACCAAAAACCTTGCGGAACTACAAAGTTACCTGGAAATAAAATTTGCACCAAAGTTGATGCATGCCATACCCCCATGGGGTCTTTAACTCTGATCTCTCAAGATGTATTCCAGTGGCTGTCCACTCAGCCCCAAAAGGCCTTTAAGATAACACCCACAAAATCCAAAGACAAATGAAGGGCCCAAAAGAGATCAGAACTCCATGATTGAGAGAATATGACAGTCTTTAAAGATCCAATATGGATCAACCCTCAGAAAACCTACAGCTCAAGGAATTAACGAATGAACGAGCATCCTAAAACTCATATCGGTTGACGGCAAGAGAGACTGCATAACAATCCCCCAGATCCCCAAGTATATAGGATCCAAAAGGGGAAACTACAGGACAAAAAACGGTCTCTAAGAAACTAGTCTCCGCAACCAGATGACCGAAAGTCCTACCCCAAAAAGGCAAGGTAAATCAAAAAGCATATCAATCCTCAAAAAAGAGGAGAGAAACACTGGTGAAAGAGATCTGAAAATCGGAAAATCCAATCCACAAGGAGTACCAATAGGGGGGGGGGATAATCACCCCCTACACCAGGCACTGGAGATCTCCAAGCAGTCATCTGGGAGGACTCTAGCTCCTGTCTAAGGACCTCCGGAACTAAAAACATACTGCCATAGCAGAATACTTAATCCCAGCAAACAACGTAAGCTATGCAGGGACAAAACACTTAGTATTGAGTACAACCAACATCGGACACCCTGCCAAGATGAAATAACGTAGGACCAGCCTGATATCCGAGATAGAAAGGACTCCTATAACTTGTAGAACAAGAAAAACAACCTTGTAACAAGAGGTAAGCAAACTTAGTACCCAAACAGGACCAGCTTGTTGTCAAGGATACAAAATGTCTGATATAACCTCAAAAGAACAGAGTGAACTAGTACCCAACCAGCCTGCTGACCAGGGTACAACCAAACTGTTCAAGGGCTAACTGAAAGTTCTAAACCCTAGCAGGGCTAGACTAAACAAACAGAAAAATGACAAATAAGCTCTAAGGCTTATACATTGTCTCTTAAAAAAATGTTTTTACATGACTTCTGCCGGAAGCAAAAACCATCACGACCATAAAATCGCTAGTATCAAAAGTCCAGAGAAGAAAAAAAGTTTCCTAAAAGGAAAAGTCTACAATAGTCTCGAGCTCCAGATGTATATAAAAAAAACACAAACCGGATCAAAAGAAAGTAGGCAGCACCCGTAGGTGAAACCCCAAAAAGGAGTAGAAACACTAATAGGGCCAGCCTGTCAGAGACCTGATTTCTCAAGAGCTCAGAACTGGGATTAGATACACAAACAAAAGACAATCAGGAGTAGGATCCACATCTCTCCACTCATTTAGCACTGTTCACCATCAGAATCAGAAGACTGAGGATCCGGATGCAAATTAAGACTGAAATCCTCCAATACCTGCCTCAGCAGTACACACAGACGCGTCTGTCTGAATCTAAAGGCAAAACTCATCTCCGGCAGGGCATTTGAAGGCCCCGACCCTGACGGCTGTACCCCTGAAGCCTCAGAGGCAACTGCTCCCCCAGAGGAAAGGCCCGTCTCACCTGGTGCCCCCAGGTTAAAAGGACACTGATAAGCTCTTCACTGTCCCTCAGGAAGCTGAAAAATGAGCCAATGCCGAAAATATGACCATGTGCAGCCAAGCAGCAACCTCTGGTGGAAATAAACCTCCTTTTGGAGAAGGGGTAACGGTATTTGGGGCCACTGCCTGTGTAGAAATAGAAAATTCCAGTGAACGCACCTCACGGGACACAGAATCCTCAGAAGCAGACGGCTCAGCAGTCTCTTAATCTCTCCCCAGAGGAAGAAAAGAGCACTCTATTACGGCACATGGAACATAATTTATTGGAATGGATTACCCGGCCTCCATAAAATCTAAGCAGGAAACAGAATCTGAAGCAGAGAAATCCTCCTCTGAAAAATCAGAATCCTCCATAACTTGACCGGACAAACGTTAGACAAAAATAACTGGCACCTCACACCCACAATGGCTGGGGCACTCACCCCCTCCTATGACCCAGACAAGTAGAGAACAGACCCTCTCCACCGACACTCGGTCAAGAATATGGAAATGGAGAACGAAAATGTGACCACGCCCGGTCATGAGGTGCAACCCACAGGCCAAGGAAAAGCGCAGCAGTGCCATCAAGAACTGCGTAGCTCGAAAAACCTGTACGTTCTGTAAAAGCAATGAGCCCCAACATCACTACACATAAGCAGACAGAATCACATAACAAATATGATTAAAGTCCCCCACTGTTCAATAACCCCCCTCAGGAGATATTAACCCCAGATTCCGTAAAGATAAAGGAGTCCCACTGAGACCCTGTGTTCCATCATTACATTATATTCCCACAGTGAAAGGAAAATTAAACAATCTTACCGGAATCTATGTGGTGGAACAGTAACACGGTCCTTCAAGTTTGACAGATAGCAGCGTTGCTTCTGACATGGACTTGAGTGAAGAAAGCAGGCAGCGAAACTCGTCAACGCTGATTGCTTATGGAGCTGTTAATATGAGTTGGGATGGTTTTGCAGAAAGACTCTCCTTGCATCTCGGGACTCCAACTTTCATCCATGCTCTCACTGAGAGACTGACAGGACTACTTAAAACTCCAGTCCCATCTCGAAGAGTACTACCCTCCATAAGAGACTATTCCATAATCTTCTAAAACTTCTCTGCCAACCTCCTGTGATGAAAGGCAAAGAATGACTGGGGGATGAGGGAAGTGGAGGAGGTATTTAAGTCTTTGGTTGGGGTGTCTTTGCCTGCTCCTGGCGGCCAGGTTCTGTATTTCCCAAAAGTAATGAATGCAGCTGTGGACTCTCCCCGTTTTAAGAAGAAAATTTAAAAATGTTTCTTTGATGCATCTAATCCAGTCTTTTACTCCTTCTGTTTTTTTGTTTAGCATCAGAAGATATTGAGCCTGACTGATCTACGAAAACAAAGTATATTTTTTATTAAATTTATTTATCTTCTTAATACTAAGTAAGGGATTTGAAAACGCAAAGAAGGTAAGTTTGTATTTGTTATACCAAAAATTAAAACAGGAAATATTCATTAAAAAAAATGTTGCATTTTGTTTTTGCAAGTGAATCATGCTTATTTCAGTCTTCAATACTTTATCTTCATTCACTACAGAAAAAAACTGTATACATGTTCACTGTTTTCAGATTCTCTTCATGGATATAGGTTTGTAGAGTAGAAGTCGCAGTCCTCTGTAATACTAATAAAAGATATATGGGAAATGGAAGAATTCACACATTTCTGCCCCAATTCTTTATTCAGACTTCTATCACAATCTTGATTTTCAAATCCAAGGAGAAACAGCTGAAATCTCCTTCTGTGACTAATGGGAAAGCGAGATAAGACATTTCTTAACCATACCACATATAAATAGTTTTATTTAATAATATTAAATAACCTTAAAATAAATTGCAGACTAAGCACATATTAAAGAAGCCTGACTACTTAAGCATTTCATTGGCCTGAAGTCATAGATTGAACTTATATATATATATATATATTCATATTCTCCCCAGGACATTTTTAGCAGGTTTACCGAGCTAAACATTTTAGCAATATTAAGCTCAAATTGGCTAATAATAAAAAAATTCAATTTTCATTGCACAGATCATAATTAAATACATTTATGTTAAATTATGCACTTAATTTGTGTTTTAGATAGCAGAAAATTATATAATATTTAGAAAATATTACACTGCCCCCACCCGGCTACTTCATAATTCCAGTGGAATACACTGTATATGTGTGTGTATCTATCTATCATTTTACTCGCCATATGTTAATTTGGGAGGATGTTTTTATTAATTTTTTTAAGCATTGTTGACTAATCAACATATTATTGCACTTATTTTGTCATTTTGGGCAAGAGCACCCCCAGTACTACCTTTTTTGGATCGATTTTCTTTTGATTTAGTACATGTAAAATATTCAGTTTGTTTACATGTTAAAATGTACACCATTAGTATGACTTATATGCTCACAAATGGATGAGCGGAAAGTAATTATTAAATAATGTCATTTTAAAGAACACAACCATAACACACTTTCTATCAATAATATTAATGTATAGTTATAAATTAGTTACAATAAAATGTTTTTTAATAACAGATGAACCAAACGCAAAACATACTGTACCTTAGTAAGTTCTGGGAATATTTCCTGAACAGCAATATCAAGCAGAACGTACGATAACTGCAATAGAGGAAAATAATAAATGAATTATATGTTTCTCTACCATTAAAAGCTAAACATTTATACCATACAAATAACTATTGTCATGCTAGAAAAACAATCTTCATAAAAGTGTTTTAAGGTACCCCAAGCTGTGTGGAATTTAAATAACCTGAATTGCTTGTTAAATGAAACAGTGGGTCAGTCCTCCAAACACCACCCCCCTTCATGGACAAACACAATTGTAGACAAAGTGACCTGAAGTGTTTTGGACTACAAAAAATCAAACCTAGAAAACAAGCTACTTCAAGCTGAAAGCAGATGGATTTTCTTAATGAATTCGGTCCAACCATCAGGCCTTAATGAGAACAACAATTTCTCATCCTTCCTTTAAATCTGAATAGCATATATGGATGTTTGAAATCTCTCACGCACTCAAATTTTCAATATATTGCTAGTTCAACAAAATTTCTTTTTTGTAAAGAATGTTGTTATCCATCCCCCAATCAAGAATAAAATAACTCAAGCATAAATACTAGAAACTTTAATACCAGGATATAATACTGCTCAAATCTGTCATGAAGTTCCTCATTATATTAAAAATATAATAATACAAGATTTAGGCTTAAGGATATAATAGGAATTTAGCAATTTCAATCTGAATGTCTTTATCACAAATGTATTTAAAAAAAAAAATTCAATTTTTTTTTCAATTCTTTAAGTTCAATATCAATAGTTGGCAAATAAAATGTAAGATATAGCCTATGTGATCAATCCCTTGTTATCCCTAACTTAGAATTCTGATATCACACCACAATTATTTTGTGATGTATAATTATTTTTTAAAAATTAAAAATGATAAATCTCACTTGGATATAATAGTTTGCTCAACGAGGAGCACACACATATTCCCTACACAAACTTTGCACTAATCACATTCAGAGGTAGTTTCACATTTTAACCTTAAGGTTACACACATTTCAGAATCGTTATTTATGATCACAGTCTTTACATAAGTGTTTAGGATAACAATATAAAAACACGTATATATATATATATATATTTTAATTTTTTTTCTTTTTCTTATTAATTACTAATACTTAATAATTAATTGAACTCACAAAGGTCACAATACCATGCATACTATATTTTTATGCACACTATAACTGCACTCACTGAAATGTTGAAATAAACAATTGCACAAGCAACAACATAATATTTAGAAATGTTCACAATACATATTTTTTCACTGTCGAGTAAATCACGGTTGAACCTAATATAGGAAGATAACAGGTTAATATACTCTGGCTCATCCAGAGTTATGATTTCTACGATAAGATAACATTAGCAAAAACATAATTTATGTAAGAACTTACCTGATAAATTCATTTCTTTCATATTAGCAAGAGTCCATGAGCTAGTGACGTATGGGATATACATTCCTACCAGGAGGGGAAAAGTTTCCCAAACCTCAAAATGCCTATAAATACACCCCTCACCACACCCACAATTCAGTTTAACGAATAGCCAAGAAGTGGGATGATAAAAAAGTGCGAAAGCATATAAAATAAGGAATTGGAATAATTGTGCTTTATACAAAAATCATAACCACCACAAAAAAAGGGCGGGCCTCATGGACTCTTGCTAATATGAAAGAAATGAATTTATCAGGTAAGTTCTTACATAAATTATGTTTTCTTTCATGTAATTAGCAAGAGTCCATGAGCTAGTGACGTATGGGATAATGATTACCCAAGATGTGGATCTTTCCACACAAGAGTCACTAGAGAGGGAGGGATAAAATAAAGACAGCCAATTCCTGCTGAAAATAATCCACACCCAAAATAAAGTTTAATGAAAAACATAAGCAGAAGATTCAAACTGAAACCGCTGCCTGAAGTACTTTTCTACCAAAAACTGCTTCAGAAGAAGAAAATACATCAAAATGGTAGAATTTAGTAAAAGTATGCAAAGAGGACCAAGTTGCTGCTTTGCAAATCTGATCAATCAAAGCTTCATTCCTAAACGCCCAGGAAGTAGAAACTGACCTAGTAGAATGAGCTGTAATCCTCTGAGGCGGAGTTTTACCCGACTCAACATAGGCAAGATGAATTAAAGATTTCAACCAAGATGCCAAAGAAATGGCAGAAGCTTTCTGGCCTTTTCTAGAACCGGAAAAGATAACAAATAGACTAGAAATATAAGTCTTCCAGACTCTATAATATATCTCTCTAGATACAGATTTACGCGCCTGTAACATAGTATTAATCACAGAGTCAGAGAAACCTCTTTGACTAAGAATCAAGCGTTCAATCTCCATACAGGAGCTGGATTCCGCCCAAACCAGAATTCGAGATACTTCTTTCATAGCCAGAGGACTGTGAGTCCCTCCTTGATGATTGATGTATGCCACAGTTGTGACATTGTCTGTCTGAAAACAAATGAACGATTCTCTCTTCAGAAGAGGCCAAAACTGAAGAGCTCTGAAAATTGCACGAAGTTCCAA
Source organism: Bombina bombina (assembly GCF_027579735.1). Taxonomy (NCBI): domain Eukaryota; kingdom Metazoa; phylum Chordata; class Amphibia; order Anura; family Bombinatoridae; genus Bombina; species Bombina bombina. Next base: position 554,335,939 of record NC_069502.1, read on the forward strand.
AATATTGATCGGTAATCTCACCTCCTGAGATTCCCAAACTCCTTGTGCCGTCAGAGATCCCCACACAGCTCCCCAACCCGTGAGACTTGCATCTGTTGAAATTACAGTCCAGGTCGGAAGCACAAAAGAAGCCCCCTGAATTAAACGATGGTGATCTGTCCACCACGTTAGAGAGTGTCGTACAATCGGTTTTAAAGATATTATTTGAGATATCTTTGTGTAATCCTTGCACCATTGATTCAGCATACAGAGCTGAAGAGGTCGCATGTGAAAACGAGCAAAGGGGATCGCGTCCGATGCAGCAGTCATAAGACCTAGAATTTCCATGCATAAGGCTACCGAAGGGAATGATTGTGACTGAAGGTTTCGACAAGCTGAAATCAATTTTAGACGTCTCTTGTCTGTTAAAGACAGAGTCATGGACACTGAATCTATCTGGAAACCCAGAAAGGTCACCCTTGTCTGAGGAATCAATGAACTTTTTGGTAAATTGATCCTCCAACCATGATCTTGAAGAAACAACACAAGTCGATTCTGCTAAATGTAAAGACTGAGCAAGTACCAAGATATCGTCCAAATAAGGAAATACCACAATACCCTGTTCTCTGATTACAGACAGAAGGGCACCGAGAACCTTTGTAAAAATTCTTGGAGCTGTAGCTAGGCCAAACGGCAGAGCCACAAACTGGTAATGCTTGTCCAGAAAAGAGAATCTCAGGAACTGATAATGATCTGGATGAATCGGAATATGCAGATATGCATCCTGTAAATCTATTGTGGACAAAAGGCAAGATAGTCCTTACAGTTACCATTTTGAACGTAGGTATCCTTACATAACGATTCAATATTTTTAGATCCAGAACTGGTCTGAAGGAATTCTCCTTCTTTGGTACAATGAAGAGATTTGAATAAAACCCCATCCCCTGTTCCGGAACTGGAACTGGCATAATTACTCCAGACAACTCTAGATCTGAAACACAATTCAGAAATGCTTGAGCTTTCACTGGATTTACTGGGACACGGGAAAGAAAAAATCTCTTTGCAGGAGGTCTCATCTTGAAACCAATTCTGTACCCTTCTGAAACAATGTTCTGAATCCAAAGATTGTGAACAGAATTGAACCAAATTTCTTTGAAAAAACGTAACCTTCCCCCTACCAGCTGAGCTGGAATGAGGGCCGCACCTTCATGTGGACTTAGAAGCAGGCTTTGCCTTTCTAGCAGGCTTGGATTTATTCCAGACTGGAGATGGTTTCCAAACTGAAACTGCTCCTGAGGATGAAGGATCAGGCTTTTGTTCTTTGTTGAAACGAAAGGAACGAAAACGATTATTAGCCCTGTTTTTACCCTTAGATTTTTTATCCTGTGGTAAAAAAGTTCCTTTCCCACCAGTAACAGTTGAGATAATAGAATCCAACTGAGAACCAAATAATTTGTTACCCTGGAAAGAAATGGAAAGTAGAGTTGATTTAGAAGCCATATCAGCATTCCAAGTCTTAAGCCATAAAGCTCTTATAGCTAAAATAGCTAGAGACATAAACCTGACATCAACTCTAATAATATCAAAAATGGCATCACAGATAAAATTATTAGCATGCTGAAGAAGAATAATAATATTATGAGAATCATGATCTGTTACTTGTTGCGCTAAAGTTTCCAACCAAAAAGTTGAAGCTGCAGCAACATCAGCCAATGATATAGCAGGTCTAAGAAGATTACCTGAACACAGATAAGCTTTTCTTAGAAAGGATTCAATTTTCCTATCTAAAGGATCCTTAAACGAAGTACCATCTGACGTAGGAATAGTAGTACGTTTAGCAAGGGTAGAAATAGCCCCATCAACTTTAGGGATTTTGTCCCAAAATTCTAATCTGTCAGACGGCACAGGATATAATTGCTTAAAACGTTTAGAAGGAGTAAATGAATTACCCAATTTATCCCATTCTTTGGAAATTACTTCAGAAATAGCATTAGGAACAGGAAAAACTTCTGGAATAACCACAGGAGATTTAAATACCTTATCTAAACGTTTAGAATTAGTATCAAGAGGACCAGAATCCTCTATTTCTAAAGCAATTAGTACTTCTTTAAGTAAAGAACGAATAAATTCCATTTTTTTTTTTTTTTTTTTTTTTTTTTTTTTTTTTTTTTTTTTTTTTTTAATGAGCTTTATTGAAGTGTTTAAGAAAATGTATACAATCACAAACTCTACCGACACATATCGGCAAACAGGCACATAAACAAAAAAGATAGCTTAACAGTTGCGATACAATAGATATAGATACACTTCAAGGTATGGCATACATGGAGAACCAACCCATCCATCACGGTGGGAGGGTCCAAGTACTAAAACAAATCATTTTCAACAATAACGCCTAATTGTTTGAAGTGTAGAAAAGAAGAAGTGCAATATGTAAGGGAAGGGGGATTTGGTTGTTCAAAGAAAAGAAAATGTCAGTGAGTGTCCTAAAACAAGGACTTTCAGAAAAAGGAAAAGAGACAGCAGGACCAAAGAGGGTGACAGAGAAGAGAAGGGGAGAGGGGGGGAAAAAAAAAAAAAAAAAAAAAAAAAAAAACACAACACGGGAGATGGGGGGGGGGGGACATTGTTACCTGGGTAGGCTATGTGATATTGCCCTTTAGAAAAGGGTTAGATCGCACCATTCCAAAGTGCTAGTATAGCTTCATACCTATCTAATATATGATTTTTTAAGAAATAATAACGTTCCATAAGGAGGGTCTCATTCACTTGCGTGTACCATTCTCTTAGTGTAGGGGGGCTCTGGGATTTCCATTTTTTAGGGATCAATTTTTTTGCACTTGTAAGCATAATTAGTAGTAGCGCTTGGTGTGTCTGGCTTTGTGCTTTTGGCAGAGCCAAAAAGAGTAAAAATTCAGGGGAGTTTGGCAGTGTAAGATTCAGGGTTTCAAATATTTTGTTTCTGACCCCCTCCCAAAAGGATATAAGGCATGGGCAGGACCACCATATGTGGAGGAGGGAGCCACGTTCGCCGCACCCCCTCCAGCACATGGGGCTAGCAGTAGGATATATTTTGTGCAATCTGGAAGGAGTTAAATACCACCTGCTCATGTACTTAATATGTGTTTCTTGGATGTTTGCGGACACCGAGGACCTCTTGACCAGCCTGAATGCTTTTAACCAGGACTCTAAGTCTGGCTCCAGCCCCAACTCCTCATTCCATCTCATGACATAAGACGGAAGTACATCAGTCCCTTGTTGGACGACCAGTTTGTATAGGAGGGAAATTAAGTGCCGCGGCATGTTCTCCGCCACACATAGAGTTTCAAACGGAGTCAATGTTCTCCCAAGGTCCTGTTTTCGTTTGTGCCCAGTAATAAAGTGTATTAACTGATTGTAGTGTAGCCAAGAAATGAATAGTATGGGCTGAGACTCCTGCAGAGCTGCTTGGGAAATTACCTTTCCGTTCACAATCACACCAAACACAGAACCCACTCTCATGGGGTAAGTTTTGATTTTTCCAAATCCCAGCTTGTGATGGGGTAGTTCGGGGTGTTCAAAAATTGGCATTAAAGGGGAAATTTTTGTGGATATGTGTGTAGATGTCGCCAAAATAGTATCCCAGTTTTTTAGTGTTTCTGCTGTTAGATGGTATTGGGAGACCCTATTGGGGCGGCTGGAGGGAGGTAACCAGGCTAGAGAGCCCATATTGTGTAGTTGAAAAATCTGTCTATCTAATCCTATCCATGCTTTGCAATCTTTATTTTGTGCCCATTCCACTATTCTTTGAAGGCCTACCGCTCTCCTATATGATAAGAGATCCGGCAATCCCAGACCCCCTCTGTCCCTTGGAAGATACATTGTGCGCCTAGGTATTCTGGGTTTTGTATTAGCCCAAATGTATTGTTCAATTAACGCTTGTAGTTGAGCCATATACCCTCTAGGAAGTGCTATGGGCATGGTTTGGAAAAGATATAGAATTCGGGGTAAAACATTCATCTTAATCACCCCTATTCTACCCAGCCAAGAAATATGTTTATTTTTCCAAGAGGATAGGTCAGCTGCAATGTCCCTTTTCAGTGTGGCATAATTATATTTAAAGAGATCAGCGGGGTCAGATGTTATATGTATCCCAAGATATTTCAATTTCTTATTTGCCAGAGTAAGTTTGTATGTTTGTTGCAGTTCTTGCACAATTTGTGGACTTGTGGTGACATTTAGTAATTCTGATTTTCCTAAATTGAGAGAGAAGTTTGAGGCTTTTCCAAAAGCTCTAAGCTCAGTCAGAAGTTCAGGGATAGATACAGCAGCGTTAGTCAGAGTATATAAGACATCATCTGCATATAATGCCTGTTTGTACTCCTCGGAGCCTAGTCGCACTCCCGTAATAAGCTGATTGGTGCGAACCTTTTGAGCCAATACCTCTATTGATAAGGCGAATAATATCGGTGACAGTGGGCATCCCTGCCTAGTTCCATTGCTAATGTCAAAGGGCTTTGACAATGTACCGTTAATTCTAATTTTAGCATTGGGGTTTGAGTATAGGGCGAAAACTGAGTTCAAAAACGTTTGACCAAATCCCATTTTCTCCAAGACCCGACGCAGAAAAAGCCAATCAACTCTATCAAAGGCCTTCTCTGCGTCGGTAGAAAAGAGGACCAGAGGGAGACCCGACACCCTGGCATGGTTGATCAGCTGTGTCACCTTAATCGTATTATCCCTGGCCTCTCGGCCAGGAACAAAGCCCACCTGGTCATTACAAACTAGGTCCGGGAGGTATTTATTTATTCTAGTCGCTAATATCTTAGCAAGCAGCTTCATATCTGAATTAATTAGGGAGATAGGCCTATAATGGCCAGGAGAGTCTGCTGTCTTCCCCGGTTTCGGTATAACTGTAATATGGGCTTCCAGGAGGACCCGAGATAATTTAGGATCATCTCGGAGACTGTTAAACAAATCTAAGAGTGGACCCGCCAGCACTTCCTTATATTTTTTATAATATGCAGAAGTAAACCCATCCGGGCCTGGGCTTTTGCCATTAGGGCACTGTTTAATAGCCTCAAACAGTTCTTCAGTGGTTATTGGGGAGTCTAGAGACTCCGACGCCTCTTTAGTTAGACTAGGGAGATCAAGTTCTGCCAAGTAGGAGTTAATATAAGTCTCTTGATGGGTTACATCGTCCACTAGGGAAAATGGAGATGTTTTATCACGTATGTTATATAGGGCGTGGTAGTACCTGTGGAATTCAGCTGCAATTTGGGCACTACTGTGCAGAGCATGACCGTCTTTAGATTTGAGGGAATGGATGTGTGATCTTAGTTGCCTTTTTTTTAGGGTTCTAGCAAGTATTTTGCCCGGTTTATTTCCACCCTCATAATGGTGTTGTCTCAAATGTAGCGCCATTTTTTGATGTGATTCTGTTAGTAGCTTATGGAACTCAGCTTTGGTTTCTTGTAACTGTGTTTTAATGTCGGAGCGTGTGGGGTCTGCCTTGTGTGATTTTTCTAAGGATCCCAATTTGGACTGCAAATCCCTAAATTTTGTTCTGTACTGCCTGTTGAGAAGTGCCTTGTGTTTGATACAAGCCCCTCTGACTACACTCTTATGTGCTTCCCACACTAAGGCTGAGGAGACTGTGGGGTTTTTATTAAGTTCAAAGTATTCCCTCATAATTTTGTCAATATCTTGAGAGATCAAAGGGTTGTCCAGAATTGTCTCATCTAATTTCCAAATTTGATGTGTAATAGGGATATCGGGCCAAAGGATGGAACATGTAACCGGGGCGTGGTCAGACCAGGTTATGTGACCTATTTCACTTCTATGTGTGATCGTAAGACCGCACGAGTCTGTATAAATATAGTCAATCCTAGAGTAGCTATTGTGGGGAATTGAGTAGAAAGAGTAGTCCCTAGTGGTAGGGTGCAGAGTGCGCCATATGTCGTGTAGAGTAATTTGTTTAAGTATGTCATTCACCCGAGAGATCGTGGACAAGGGTGTACATGTGGTTCCGCGGGAGGTATCCACTAGGGGGTCGGCAACCAAATTAAAGTCACCGGCGAGATACGTAATTCCTCTAGAATGTTCTAGTAATAAATCTGAGATCTTAGATATGAATATCTCTTGGCCATGACTAGGTGAGTAAATTGAGACTAAAGTAATGTAGTGTCCAAACAGTGTGCCCACCATCAGTATGTAACGACCCTCTGGGTCCCTTTCAATATGTGTCATAATGAATGGTATCGACCTATGGAATAGGATACCAACCCCTCCCTTCTTGCCCTGCCCTGAAGCAAAATAAGCCGTAGGGAACTGAGAGTTATGCCATTTGGGTTCTCTACCTTTTCTGTAGTGCGTTTCCTGTACTAAGATTATATGGCTTTGAGATTTGTTCAGTTCCCTGAACGCAATGGAGCGTTTACCCGGGTCATTCAACCCTTTAGCGTTAATAGATGTAAGGTTAATAGAATGATCCCCGAATCTACTAGTTTTGGGCTGCATGACGAAATCAAGGGTGAGAGGGAGAAAAAAAAAAAAAAAAAAAAAAAAAAAAAAAAAAGGGGGGGGGGGGGGTGATTACTAAATGTAAAGGGGGGGAGGAAAAGGAAAGAGGAGATTCAGCAAGAGAGAGAAGAGAAGAGAATATAAGAAATGTACGTGCTATAAAAAAGAAGAGATGACAAAAAATAGCTCAAATCTAAACTGGCTGAGCGCTAGATATATATCTTGTATCTCTATACATACCAGGAAAATAACCAACAATTAGTGTAAAGATGAGGAAAGGGGAAAAGCCCCTTAACTGACGTATGTGATAAAAATAAAAAATTATCTATATATTGTTAACACATAGAACCTTTTCAACTTGTTAACCTTATTGCACCAGCTGAGGCACTACTTACTCATTGGAGAAAGGTGTCGTTAAATTGTAAGTTAATCTGCACACAGCAATTTATCCATCAAAAACATAAGCAAACATAATCATGCATTGATTGCTGAAAACAGAAAACAACATTACTATTATCCCAAAAGAGGTAACATATCAAAAGAAGGATAGGGTAAATTTTAGTATCAAAGAAACAGTTTAGGGATTCTAGGCTCAGTAGGTAATGGTGTCATTTGAATTGTAAGTTTATCTGTAAACTGTAATTTAACCGTTAAAAATATAGACAAACATAAACAATGCTACATTTACATATAGCTACCCAGAGTAGACCATTCGTTGGGCAGCGCCTAAAAGTGTGTCCCTAATCTATATAACAATATTGCTTTCCTGCGGATCCTAGCATCATCTTTTGTGCCATTATTTGCCTCATAGGGCCAATATTTAGGATAAGTGGTGTTGAAACATTTAAGATGTCTCAGCAACCGTCTATAACATGTAAAAGGACTTTAACTTTGCTTAAACCATTGCTTTTTTAAAGGTAACCAATAACATCATCTGGAGAGGGAGTGTCAGAATATAAAAAAGGCACTCCAAACTTGAGCAACAAAAAAAGCAACTGGAAGGCCTGTATAAAGTTCTGAGTTCAGCCTTCCCACCCATCTAGTAATCTACCAATATTAGTGCAGTCCTGATGTAAGCCTTTTCAGCTATCTAACCATATGAGTCATTAATTATCTGAAGGCAGTCTATGGGTGTAGACAATGTCTAGTTAAAGTTACTGAGCATTTAACAAGACCTTACGTGAATCAAAAGTGAGCGCTGGATGTCCATCTATACTTTACCACAGGCTCTACTCCGTGGATCGGTTACTTGAGGAAGAAGCAGGGTACTCCATTCTTCTCTGCTGCGTAGCCTCTATGGCAGGAGCCATTATTGACAGATTGTCAAAAAAAATTGTAGGATCCATGCCCGGCCTGAAAACAACCGTTCTGTTATTATGATTGGCAATAATGGACACAGGGAATCCCCATCTGTAAGGAATTGCGTTCTTTCTCAGAGTAGATGTTATAGCACTCAAGTCCCTACGTTTTTGCAGAGTCAGAGGAGACAAATCTGTGAATACTTGTACTTCTTCTCCTGCATGCATGATAGGATGTTTTTTCCTCGCTCCTTGCAGGATTTCTTCCTTATCTTTGAAGCTAAGGAACCGAACAATAATGTCTCTGGGGGGGGCCTTGTTTGGCGGTTTAGGTCTAAGTGCCCTATGGGCCCTTTCAATAGGAATTTCAGGAGCTGAAGGTGAATCCTTAATGATCCTAAATAAAGCCTGCAGATATCCTTCAATGTTTTGTGGAGCTATGGTTTCTGACACTCCACGGAAACGCAGATTATTCCTGCGTCCCCTGTTATCTAGATCTTCCAGCCTGTCATTGAGAAATTGAAGATTGTCAGAGTGGTTCTGAATATCCGCTGATTGCTGTTTCAGAGATGAGGCATTATCGCTTGCAGCTTTTTCAGCTGTGGAAACTCTTGCTTCTAAAGCTGCAAAGTCTTTTCTCAAATCTCCAAAGAGGTTCCGCATTTCGCTCATTACCCCTTTTATATCCTCTTTAGAGGAGAGATGGAGTATGTCCTCTTTTGTAACAAATTGGGAATTATGGTTACCGCTGGATGGAGTTGCCATGTCTGGGTCCTCTTGCTGTCCTGCCATGTTTTCCTCTGAAATTTCTCTATTTGGGCCTATTGGCTTAAGGTAGTGGCTCATGGGCTTAGTAACTTTTGATTTTTCTGTTTTACTAGCTCTTTTATTAGGCATGCCCAGAGAAGGGAAAAGAGAAAAAAAAAAAAAAGGCTGCAGCAATGATGTGGAAAGATGACAGTAGATAGTGGGGTAATGATTCTAGCAAAATCAAAAAATGGCAAGCTGAGAGTGTGTTTAAAAGTTTGATGTACAGCTTACCAAGCCACCTCAAGCCCTTTATCTTTCAGAGCTGGGTCAGGAGAGTCTCCCTTCACTTGTGTTTTAAATTATGAGGCTCAACAATGGCACATGTGCTGCTTCGGGCAGGACTACCTGGCAAGCCACTTATGACCTAGAGCTTTACACTTTGCCGTTGTTAGGCCAGAGGCGCATATCAGTGTGCGCTACCAGATTAAATTATCAAGGACTGGCCAGCCGCTACTGAGCTCCGTAGGCACCCTTTTCAGTCGCTCACCTTGTTTCCTTTGTGCACTCAGCAACAGCCCCAAAGTCCGGTCTGGGCATGTACAGTATGCGGTATCCAGTGAGCCGGATATGCCTCCAGGCCGTAGTGATTAGGTTGCGGATCGCACCCGAAGTGTTCCGGTAAGTACTTCTGCCCTGCTCTCCTGATTGTTCACCGCTCCGCTTCTTCCCCCGATGTCTCGAGATATGCCGGTGCAGAGGTAAGGTATGCCTCCAGGCAGCGATGTCAGAGCTTCAGGTCTCCCCCGGAGTGTTCCGGTGGGTATTTCTGTACTGCTCTCTTGGGATGTTATTCACCGCTCGGCTCCCCAAAGTCCGGTCTGGGCATGTACAGTATGCGGTATCCAGTGAGCCGGATATGCCTCCAGGCCGTAGTGATTAGGTTGCGGATCGCACCCGAAGTGTTCCGGTAAGTACTTCTGCCCTGCTCTCCTGATTGTTCACCGCTCCGCTTCTTCCCCCGATGTCTCGAGATATGCCGGTGCAGAGGTAAGGTATGCCTCCAGGCAGCGATGTCAGAGCTTCAGGTCTCCCCCGGAGTTTTCCGGTGGGTATTTCTGTACTGCTCTCTTGGGATGTTATTCACCGCTCGGCTCCCTTTCTTGAGACTGCTAGAGGTGCCGGTGCAGGGAAAAAGTTATGTAGAATTGCGGTAAAAGGGTCTGGCATGTAAAAAGTAGAAGGCAAGTGTAAGCCCCGTGGGTTTGAAGGCCTTAATTCTATCAACACCCTATACATCCAAAAATGTCGGTTCTCTCCAACGCTTCATATGTCAGGTGGTGCGAGAAGCTTCTCCAGCTAAGTGCATAGGCAAAGCATCTGTATTAACGTGTATCTGTGTCAATATAAGCTATTTTGTCAGTTTAGGTGGCAGGAGCCCTCCTAATGTGCGACCATCTTCCAGCGTGGTCAGGCTCCGCCCCCGAATAAATTCCATTTTAAATAAATATGAAGATTTATCAGCATCAATCTCTGAGACAGAATCCTCTGAACCAGAAGAATCATCAGAATCAGAATGATGATGTTCATTTAAAAATTCATCTGTAGGGAGAGAAGTTTTAAAAGATTTTTTATGTTTACTAGAAGGAGAAATAACAGACATAGCCTTCTTGATGGATTCAGAAACAAAATCTCTTATGTTATCAGGAACATTCTGCACCTTAGATGTTGAAGGAACTGCAACAGGCAATGGTACTTTACTAAAGGAAATATTATCTGCATTAACAAGTTTGTCATGACAATTAATACAAACAACAGCCGGAGGAATAGCTACCAAAAGTTTACAGCAGATACACTTAGCTTTGGTAGGTCCAGCACTAGACAGCGATTTTCCTGAAGTATCTTCTGACTCAGATGCAACGTGAGACATCTTGCAATATGTAAGAGAAAAAACAACATATAAAGCAAAATTGATCAAATTCCTTAAATGACAGTTTCAGGAATGGGAAAAAATGCCAAAGAACAAGCTGCAAGCAACCAGAAGCAATGAAAAATGAGACTTAAATAATGTGGAGACAAAAGCGACGCCCATATTTTTTTAGCGCCAAATAAGACGCCCACATTATTTGGCGCCTAAATGCTTTTGGCGCCAAAAATGACGCCACTTCCGGAACGCCGACATTTTTGGCTCAAAATAACGTAAAAAAATGACGCAACTTCCGGCGACACGTATGACGCCGGAAACGGAAAAAAAATTTTTGCGCCAAAAAAGTCCGCGCCAAGAATGACGCAATAAAATGAAGCATTTTCAGCCCCCGCGAGCCTAACAGCCCACAGGGAAAAAAGAGTCAAATTTTTGAAGGTAAGAAAAAATGAATAATTCAAATGCATTATCCCAAATATGAAACTGACTGTCTGAAAATAAGGAATGTTGAACATTCTGAGTCAAGGCAAATAAATGTTTGAATACATATATTTAGAACTTTATAAACAAAGTGCCCAACCATAGCTTAGAGTGTCACAGAAAATAAGATTTACTTACCCCAGGACACTCATCTACATGTTTGTAGAAAGCCAAACCAGTACTGAAACGAGAATCAGCAGAGGTAATGGTATATAAATAAGAGTATATCGTCGATCTGAAAAGGGAGGTAAGAGATGAATCTCTACGACCGATAACAGAGAACCTATGAAATAGACCCCGTAGAAGGAGATCACTGCATTCAAATAGGCAATACTCTCCTCACATCCCTCTGACATTCACTGCACGCTGAGAGGAAAACCGGGCTCCAACTTGCTGCGGAGCGCATATCAACGTAGAATCTAGCAACAAACTTACTTCACCACCTCCATAGGAGGCAAAGTTTGTAAAACTGAATTGTGGGTGTGGTGAGGGGTGTATTTATAGGCATTTTGAGGTTTGGGAAACTTTGCCCCTCCTGGTAGGAATGTATATCCCATACGTCACTAGCTCATGGACTCTTGCTAATTACATGAAAGAAATAATGAGTGATCTTTATTCTTTTTCTCAATATCGCTAATTCTATGACAGATTATCAGCCACATACGATCATTGCAAGATCACTTGGTATATTTCTCCTTTATTTCAGAGCTATATGATGATTGGAGAGCTCCAAATGTCATCATCAGGAGGGTGGGACTAGTTTCCCCTTAAGAGCCAGTAAGTGAGCAGCGCGCTCACCCTTTGAAAAAGCCGTTCGGGTGAAACATGTTAGGGACGTTAGGGATATGGTGAGGAATCCTGGAGCTCCTGTGTTTTTAGATTAGCCTCTGATAGCTGTGATAAATTTGGTTGGATTTAAATGTTAACATTATGACCGGTTGGTCCCAGCATATAGTTTATGTTTTTGCACTTATGTAACTTATTCCGCTTTTGGCACTATTAACCCAATATGGGGAACTATAATTACTGATATCGCTCTGTGTACTTTAAATTAATCTGGGCATATTTAATGTGTTACCTTGAGCATTTCATAGGCATTTGCGTGTCCCCGGAACTGTACAATATACTTTACATAGCCGGATAAAATATAGACACTTTGCGATCTTCATACATTTAAAAAATAATCTGCCATAAAAACTCGAGCAGCTCTGAATCATTATGTAATTGTATGAATCGCTAAATACTATAGCTCAAGTACTTATACCAAGTCACAAGCTAGGTTTCGATCCCTGCTGCAGTTTTGCTTTTAGATAAATAGTGCTACACAGAAGCACTACACAACACAAGCCCAATCTTGTGTTCGTTAAGAATAATCTTTATGTTAGCTGCCACTGTATTATAAGATTGAAACCTGGTCACTGTAAACACGCTACACGTTAAACTATAGAAAAAACACAGTATATAATTCTCTAATATTAAGTGCCTACTTGTCACATCAACTCACCTTCAAACATCAGTGTTCTATATTCAAATTAAGCTATAAGCCAAGTCACACGCTTAGTTACAAATTTGGGTACGAGCTAAAGTTATAAACCAAGTTACAAGCCAAGTAACAAGCCAAGCTATAAACTTTTGTTCAAACTAAGTTACGATTCCTGCTACCATCATATTTTTGGACAAATATAAACATTTAGCAGTGTTATCTAATGAAAGTACAATTTTTGCCTTCTGCTAATATAACGGCTCTGTAAGCTGCCGCCGCATATGTACATCGCATCAAGCAGTTAAACTTCACCAGCCTTGACTGTGTACTTCAATCTAACCTCCTAGTATCTATAATATAACTAAATATGTCCATTATTAAGGTATAGATTTTGAAACTACACGGGTGGCCATTCAATTTAGTTACTATGAACACTTGTTACTTTGCGAATATTGGATACTTTAAGCTGTAACTTTTATTAATATATATGATATACTTGGTGAGGATCTCATTACTTGATAAAAAGTGGAAACTTGTGCTTATAAAAGCCCAGTATATATACGCTTGCTTTTCTACTAGTTCCAGTTCTGACTAATAAAAAGTACAAGACACACACTTGGAGACTAACTAATTATGTGCCAACGCAGTATTATATACCTAGCTTAACAGCATAAAAGTAGTAACTAGCATACTCAATCTTTGTTGTACCAAACACAGGATTTAATATACAATACCTGTGAACTGTTTATATAAGTTACCTTTTAGTAATATATTCAGTTCAATAATACAGGAGTATCGGCTAGCATACTTAAGTATTTGGTTCACATAATTACCTGTGAACTGAGTGTACACAATATTACTTTGAAAGCAATACTGGCACAAAGATCAAATATTTAATTTGTACCGCAATTTGGTAGAGAAAACAAGCACATAAGCGATTTACACTGTAGATCTAACTATTTTATTTCCACTATATATTTGAGTTTCATCAGTAATAGTACAACTAAGTACATAAACGCTTTGTATGTAATAGCATCTCGTCAGATACATTAAAGCTCGATTTTACTATATGCCCACATATAACTTATACAATCACATACCAACCTATTGTGACTAGGTCATATAACCTTCAGCTTTGGAGTGTGATTTTAAAGTACCAATTCCAGCATTTTAATGTCTATTATAGAAATAAAAGTTATGTTTTAACGTAGAGCCAGCATACTCACTTAACAAGCTCAGTTACTCTATATGCTAATAATAGGGTCTTTCTATAATTGTAAATTCAATCTATATTAACCCTTAGAGTGTTTAACATGTAGTCTTTTCAGTCAGAGTCTCTCTCTACTGTACCGTCTTTGTAAGTTGAATACTACATAGCACCTACCCCATTTAACTAAGATACCCAGGGATAAATTCTCCCAATGACTTAATATAGGGGGGTATAAATATAGAGTGTAAACACATATTCCTGTCAGTAGTGCCGTTGATACTCTCTTTGTTCTTTGACCCCTTCCTGAGTAGTTGGGTAAATAATTAATTGATACTGCCATACAGAAAGTATCACTGTTTGATGAAATAGATAGGAATTTGTCTTTACAGAGTGATCTAGTAAGTCTTTAATAAAAGCTCTGTGTGTATATATATATATATATATATATATATATATATAGTCTTTAATAAAAGCTCTGTGTGTATATATATATATATATATATATATATAAAAGTAACAAAAACTTGCACTCGCTGGTCTTTTTTCAAAAACACACTTTACTGTGACGTTTCAGAGACAGAGTATCCCCTTCCTCAGTGCAATAAATTTTAATACAGTTAAGAATTTTTTTTAAAAGATAAATTTCCCATACAAATGGGTACTCACAAAAGAGCCCTCAATCAAATGAGGTAAGATGCAGGCACAAATGTACAAGTTAAATGTGCCACTCCTTTAGGTTGGTTGTAATCCAAGGATTTTCTCCCTCAGGCTTGCAAGGTATACTGTTGTCACTGCTCAGTAGTAGTGATTAATAGCGTTAGTACTCACTTAAATGGCCGAAAAATAAATGGTTGAATACCTAGGCTTACCAGAGTCACCACACATTCACTAGTGGTATACTGTGTCTCCAGTTTCTGCCTAAGCCGTATATTTACAAGAACGTTACACAAACAAATGTTTGCAAGAACCGCCAGAAGCCCAGCATCGGCGTGACGTGACGTAAGGTCTCTCTAGATTATATCTGCTCAGTCAATGAGAAACTCTTGCCTACTTATAAGACAGTGCATGTGTGGCTGCAACCTTCATAGCAAAGGCCCCTTCCCTAACAACCTTAACTGACAAAAGTGAAGGTCCTTCAAATGCTCATAGTTTAGTGGACATGGACCTAGTACAGGAACCTTGGTGTGGATATTGTTATTTGGTTGGAGGAACTGATTACTTTCTTTGTTACATGGCAAATTGTGAAAGCTGTCGCTCCTGCAGGGCTCCATTATTATGTTTTTAAAGGGCAGACATGCTGGTTATTACTTTGTCATTCTTGCAGTCTGAGACTTGGGTGAATTCTCTTATGGATGGTTCAGACATAGTGGTTGTGGAACCACAGTGTGTAAAGGAACTACCTTGCAAATTTAAAAAAAATTTGGAGGACTGATTATGCACATAATCTTAAAATACATGTCTTCTTAAATGTCTACTTGTTATACTGTTGGTTTCTTTTTGTTTATAGAGCCCTCTTATGGTCAATGACTTTATGCTTTTTGGTTTTTCAATTTTCCTATAAGCTAGTTTTCACCCCTTATACTATAAATCCCCATATATTCCCAGAATTTCTTTGTAATGAAGATGTTATTGTCTTGTAGGAAAACTTTACTAATGGTTATTTTTCAGTGTGATAAATGTATTCTTCATTTGACCTGTACCTAGGCAAAGTTTAGGAACTAGGTTCTCCCTCCATATATGGTTATAGAAATGGTCAAAAATGCCTGGTAAATCACAGTACATAATTACATAGCATGTCTTCAAGATGACCATACTTTAATCTGCAATAGCAACTAACGCTACATTATGCCAAATGATATGGTATTTTAGCCAACAATGTTATATTTTGCACTTTAGTATGTTTTTCACTTTGTGTATTACATATATAGGGCTATACTAAAGGTGGAGTGCAATAAAAAACGCAAGGTGTTCGTGCACTCGGTCTCATGCAAAGAATAATCCTCAATTTGGTACTACAAGGGGATGGTTAAAACTTTTAACTAAAGAATCTTAAAGGCAGCTGAAACGTTTTTAGCTCGCCCTATACTTTTAATGTATAGCACAGGGAGTGTCATTAGTATGCTCATAGTACATGTGGTGCATTAAATGTGTTACTGCTGTAAAATGTAAAAACCTGAAGAAAAGGATTATCACTTTATCAGTTTCCATTACAGATTTTATTTGTAGAATTTAAAAGATATAGTATATAACTACAGTTTGTTTCAATTAAGTTTTTTGCTTAAATTAACATTTTTAATTTTCGGTTTGTCATATCAATGCAAAAAATTGAAACAGTAGCTATTGCACTCAAGCAATGTTAATTCACAATATCACTATTTTTGAGCTCCACTTGTAATGTAGGTGATAATGTCTAGAAGGGCCCTATCTAAGCACGTTTGATGTGCTCCCTGTTTCCGTTTTTTTATGTTTTAGCTTGCTCTCATAGGCCGTATATGGGACTGCCTCATTAAGGTAATATCTACTAATATTAATGGTCAGATGGGTGCTCATAAGTGGTTATTGTTTATTACAAATATAAATAAAGTTTAAAAAGGTGAGACATTTCTAAACTGAATCCTTCTGATATTTTCTCTGCATGCTGTGTCCTGCAGGACATTACTATTTTTATAGTGTTTCCTTTTGATCATCCGTCATAGTGTGTTCTGCTGAATATTATCTAAAGATGTTTTGCTGACAATACCTGTATTCTACCAATAAATCCTCTATCAGATTTTCCAGGCAACTTACTTGATCAAAACTCTACTGGCCTGTAAATTTAATTACCGTTGCCACTGCTTTAGCTCTGTCCCTGCGTTTGTCATGTCTAAGGCCTGATGGACTTGCCAATATATCAGAATGCAGTAGTCATCTTTTAAAGCTCCTAAAATTTATGTTAGCTGTTTCCTAGATACCATGCTAAATGCTGGCCTGATGTTGTTAGCCTGTACTGTGAGGGAAGAAACATAATTTATGCTTACCTGATAAATTTATTTCTCTTGTAGTGTATCCAGTCCACGGATCATCCATTACTTGTGGGATATTCTCCTTCCCAACAGGAAGTTGCAAGAGGATCACCCACAGCAGAGCTGCTATATAGCTCCTCCCCTCACTGCCATATCCAGTCATTCGACCGAAACAAGCCGAGAAAGGAGAAACCATAGGGTGCAGTGGTGACTGTAGTTTAATTAAAATTTAGACCTGCCTGAAAAGAACAGGGCGGGCCGTGGACTGGATACACTACAAGAGAAATAAATTTATCAGGTAAATCTCTTGTTAAGTGTATCCAGTCCACGGATCATCCATTACTTGTGGGATACCAATACCAAAGCTAAAGTACACGGATGATGGGAGGGACAAGGCAGGAACTTAAACGGAAGGAACCACTGCCTGTAGAACCTTTCTCCCAAAAACAGCCTCCAAAGAAGCAAAAGTATCAAATTTGTAAAATTTGGAAAAAGTATGAAGGGAAGACCAAGTTGCAGCCTTGCAAATCTGTTCAACAGAGGCCTCATTTTTAAAGGCCCAGGTGGAAGCCACAGCTCTAGTAGAATGAGCTGTAATCCTTTCAGGAGGCTGCTGTCCAGCAGTCTCATAGGCTAAACGGATTATACTCCGAAGCCAAAAAGAAAGAGAGGTTGCCGAGGCCTTCAGACCTCTCCTCTGTCCAGAGTAAACAACAAACAGGTTAGATGTTTGGCGAAAATCTTTAGTAGCCTGTAAGTAAAACTTCAAGGCACGGACTACGTCTAGATTATGCAAAAGACGTTCCTTCTTGAAGAAGGATTAGGACATAATGATGGAACAACAATCTCTTGATATTCTTGTTAGAAACCACCTTAGGTAAAAACCCAGGTTTTGTACGCAGAACAACTTTATCTGAATGAAAGATCAGATAAGGAGAATCACAATGTAAGGCAGATAACTCTGAGACTCTTCGAGCCGAGGAAATAGCCATCAGAAAAAGAACTTTCCATGAAAGAAGTTTGCTATCAATAGAATGAAGGGGTTCAAACGGAACCCCTTGAAGAACTTTAAGAACCAAGTTTAAGCTCCATGGAGGAGCAACAGGTTTAAACACAGGCTTAATTCTAACTAAAGCCTGACAAAATGCCTGAACGTCTGGAACTTCTGCCAGACGCTTGTGTAAAAGAATAGACAGAGCAGAAATCTGTCCCTTTAAAGAACTAGCTGATAATCCTTTGTCCAAACCCTCTTGGAGGAAGGACAATATCCTAGGAATCCTAACCCTACTCCATGAGTAATTCTTGGATTCACACCAATGAAGATATTTATGCCATATCTTGTGGTAAATTTTCCTGGTGACAGGCTTTCGTGCCTGTATTAAGGTATCAATTACTGACTCGGAAAAGCCACGCTTTGATAGGATCAAGCGTTCAATCTCCATGCAGTCAGTCTCAGAGAAAGTAGATTCGGATGATTGAAAGGACCTTGTATTAGAAGGTCTTGTCTCAGAGGCAGAGTCCATGGTGGAAAGGATGACATGTCCACTAGGTCTGCATACCAGGTCCTGCGTGGCCACGCAGGCACTATCAATATCACTGATGCTCTTTCTTGTTTGATTTTGGCAATCAGACGAGGGAGCAGAGGAAACGGTGGAAACACATAAGCCAGGTTGAAGAACCAAGGCGCTGCTAGAGCATCTATCAGTGCTGCTTCTGGGTCCCTGGACCTGGATCCGTAACAAGGAAGCTTGGCGTTCTGGCGAGATGCCATGAGATCCAATTCTGGTTTGCCCCAACGGAGAACCAATTGAGCAAACACCTCCGGATGGAGTTCCCATTCCCCCGGATGAAAAGTCTGACGACTTAGAAAATCCGCCTCCCAGTTCTCTACACCTGGGATATGGATCGCTGACAGGTGGCAAGAGTGAGTCTCTGCCCAGCGAATTATCTTGGAGACTTCTGACATCGCTAAGGGACTCCTGGTTCCCCCTTGATGGTTGATGTAAGCCACAGCCGTGATGTTGTCCGACTGAAATCTGATGAACCTCAGTGTTGCTAGCTGAGGCCAAGCCAGAAGAGCATTGAATATTGCTCTTAACTCCAGAATATTTATTGGGAGGAGTTTCTCCTCCTGAGTCCATGAACCCTGAGCCTTCAGGGAGTTCCAGACTGCACCCCAACCTAGAAGGCCGGCGTCTGTTGTTACAATTGTCCAATCTGGTCTGCGAAAGGTCATACCCTTGGACAGATGGGCCCGAGATAACCACCAGAGAAGAGAATCTCTGGTTTCCTGATCCAGATTTAGTAGAGGGGACAAATCTGTGTAATCCCCATTCCACTGACTGAGCATGCATAATTGCAGCGGTCTGAGATGCAGGCGCGCGAATGGCACTATGTCCATCGCCGCTACCATTAAGCCGATTACTTCCATGCACTGAGCCACCGTGGGGCGCGGAATGGAGTGAAGAACACGGCAAGCATTTAGAAGTTTTGATAACCTGGACTCAGTCAGGTAAATGTTCATTTCTACAGAATCTATTAGAGTCCCTAGGAAGGAAACCCTCGTGAGAGGAGATAGAGAACTCTTTTCTTCGTTCACTTTCCACCCATGCGACCTCAGGAATGCCAGAACTATCTCTGTATGAGATTTGGCAATTTGAAAGCTTGACGCCTGTATCAGTATATTGTCCAGGTAAGGAGCCACCGCTATGCCTCGCGGTCTTAGGACCGCCAGAAGTGAGCCCAGAACCTTTGTAAAAATTCTTGGGGCTGTAGCCAACCCGAATGGAAGAGCTACAAATTGGTAATGACTGTCTAGAAAGGCAAACCTCAGGAACTGATGATGATTCTTGTGAATCGGAATGTGAAGGTAGGTATCCTTTAAGTCCACTGTGGTCATGTACTGACCCTCTTGGATCATGGGTAAAATGGTTTTTTTGTTTAGGATCTTTAAATCCAAAATTGGTCTGAAGGTTCCCTCTTTTTTGGGAACCACAAACAGATTTGAATAAAACTCCTGTCCTTGTTCCGTCCGCGGAACTGGATGGATCACTCCCATTACAAGGAGATCTTGTACGCAGCTTAGGAATGCCTCTTTCTTTATCTGGTTTGCAGATAATCTTGAAAGGTGAAATCTCCCTTGTGGAGGAGAAGCTTTGAAGTCCAGAAGATATCCCTAAGATATGATCTCCAACGCCCAGGGATCCTGAACATCTCTTGCCCACGCCTGGGCGAAGAGAGAGAGTCTGCCCCCTACTAGATCCGTTGTCGGATAGGGGGCCGCTCCTTCATGCTGTCTTAGAGGCAGCAGCAGGCTTTCTGGCCTGCTTGCCCTTGTTCCAGGACTGGTTAGGTTTCCAGGCCTGCTTGGATTGAGCAAAAGTTCCCTCTTGTTTTGAAGCAGAGGAAGTTGATGCTGCACCTGCCTTGAAATTTCGGAAGGCACGAAAATTAGACTGTTTGGCCTTTGATTTGGCCCTGTCCTGAGGAAGGGTATGACCCTTACCTCCAGTAATGTCAGCAATAATTTCTTTCAAACCAGGCCCAAATAAGGTCTGCCCCTTGAAAGGAATGTTGAGTAATTTAGACTTTGAAGTCACATCAGCTGACCAGGATTTGAGCCATAGCGCCCTACGCGCCTGGATGGCAAATCCGGAATTCTTAGCCGTTAGTTTAGTCAAATGAACAATGGCATCAGAAACAAATGATTTAGCTAGCTTAAGAGTTCTAAGCTTGTCAACAATTTCAGTCAATGGAGCTGTATGGATGGCCTCTTCCAGGGCCTCAAACCAGAATGCCGCCGCAGCAATGACAGGCGCAATGCATGCAAGGGGCTGTAAAATAAAACCTTGTTGAATAAACATTTTCTTAAGGTAACCCTCTAATTTTTTATCCATTGGATCTGAAAAAGCACAACTGTCCTCAACCGGGATAGTGGTACGCTTTGCTAAAGTAGAAACTGCTCCCTCCACCTTAGGGACAGTCTGCCATAAGTCCCGTGTAGTGGCATCTATTGGAAACATTTTTCTAAATATAGGAGGTGGGGAAAAGGGCACACCGGGCCTATCCCACTCCTTACTAATAATTTCTGTAAGCCTTTTAGGTATTGGAAAAACATCAGTACTCACCGGAACTGCATAGTATTTATCCAGCCTACACAATTTCTCTGGCACGGCAATTGTGTCACAGTCACCCACAGACTGAAGCTCTCCGTCCTCAGGTTCTGCATATTGTGACGCAGTATCAGACATGGCTCTTACAGCATCTACGCGCTCTGTATCTCGTCTAACCCCAGAGCTATCGTGCTTGCCCCTCAATTCAGTCAATCTGGATGACAGGGTATTATTCATGATTGCAGCCATGTCCTGCAAAGTAATCGCTATGGGCGTCCCTGATGTACTTGGCGCCATATTAGCGTGCGTCCCTTGAGCGGGAGGCGAAGGGTCCGACACGTGGGGAGAGTTAGTCGGCATAACTTCCCCCTCGACAGACCCCTCTGGTGACAATTCTTTTATAGATAAAGACTGATCTTTACTGTTTAAGGTGAAATCAATACATTTAGTACACATTCTCCTATGGGGCTCCACCATGGCTTTTAAACATAATGAACAAGTATCCTCTGTTTCAGACATGTTTGTACAGACTAGCAATGAGACTAGCAAGCTTGGAAAACACTTTAAAGCAAGTTAACAAGCAATATAAAAAAACCTTACTGTGCCTTTAAGAGAAACAAATTTTGACAAAATTTGAAATAACAGTGAAAAAAGGCAGTTACACTAACAAAATTTTGACAGTGTATGTAACAGGTCAGCAGAGCATTGCACCCACTTGCAAATGGATGATTAACCCCTTAATAACAAAAACAGAATAATAAATGACAAAAACGTTTTTTAAACACATTCACAACAACTGCCACAGTCTACTGTGATTGTTACCCTCCTCAAACACGACTTTGAAGCCTTTTGAGCCCTTCAGAGATGTCCTGTATCATGCAGAGGGAAGCTGAAGGTCTCTGTCAGTATTTTTATCTGCACAGAAAAGCACTAAAATAGGCCCTTCTTACTCATATTGCAACAGTGGAAAGCCTGTTACTAGGCAAAAAACAGAATTTATGCTTACCTGATAAATTACTTTCTCCAACGGTGTGTCCGGTCCACGGCGTCATCCATTACTTGTGGGAATATTCTCTTCCCCAACAGGAAATGGCAAAGAGCACAGCAAAAGCTGTCCATATAGCCCCTCCTCAGGCTCCGCCCCCCAGTCATTCGACCGACGGTTAGGAGAAAAAAAGGAGAAACTATAGGGTGCCTTGGTGACTGTAGTGTATAGAGAAAAAAACCTGTTCAAACCTGATTAAAAAAACCAGGGCGGGCCGTGGACCGGACACACCGTTGGAGAAAGTAATTTATCAGGTAAGCATAAATTCTGTTTTCTCCACCATTGGTGTGTCCGGTCCACGGTGTCATCCATTACTTGTGGGAACCAATACCAAAGCTTTAGAACACGGATGAAGGGAGGGAGCAAATCAGGTTACCTAAATGGAAGGCACCACGGCTTGCAAAACCTTTCTCCCAAAAATAGCCTCCGAAGAAGCATAAGTATCAAATTTGTAGAATTTGGCAAAAGTGTGCAGAGAAGACCAAGTCGCTGCCTTACATATCTGATCAACAGAAGCCTCGTTCTTGAAGGCCCATGTGGAAGCCACAGCCCTAGTAGAGTGAGCTGTGATTCGTTCAGGAGGCTGCCGTCCGGCAGTCTCATAAGCCAATCGGATAATGCTTTTCAGCCAGAAAGAAAGAGAGGTAGCAGTAGCTTTTTGTCCTCTCCTCTTACCAGAGTAAACGACAAACAAAGATGAGGTTTGTCTAAAATCCTTTGTTGCTTCTAAATAGAACTTTAAAGCACGGACTACATCTAAATTGTGTAACAAACGTTCCTTCTTTGAAACTGGTTTCGGACACAGAGAAGGAACAACTATTTCCTGGTTAATATTCTTGTTGGAAACAACTTTTGGAAGAAAACCAGGCTTAGTACGCAAAACAACCTTATCTGAATGGAACACCAGATAGGGTGGATCACACTGCAAAGCAGATAATTCAGAAACTCTTCTAGCAGAAGAAATAGCAACCAAAAACAGAACTTTCCAAGATAGTAACTTAATATCTACGGAATGTAAAGGTTCAAACGGAACCCCTTGAAGAACTGAAAGAACTAAATTTAGACTCCAAGGAGGAGTCATGGGTCTGTAGACAGGCTTGATTCTGACCAAAGCCTGTACAAAAGCTTGTACATTTGGCACAGCTGCCAGTCGTTTGTGTAACAAGACAGATAAAGCAGAAATCTGTCCCTTTAGAGAACTCGCTGACAACCCTTTATCCAAACCCTCTTGGAGAAAGGAAAGAATCTTAGGAATTTTAATTTTACTCCAGGAGAATCCCTTGGATTCACACCAACAGATATATTTTTTCCATATTTTATGGTAAATCTTTCTAGTCACAGGTTTTCTGGCTTGGACCAGAGTATCAATCACTGAATTTGAAAATCCACGCTTGGATAAAATCAAGCGTTCAATTTCCAAGCAGTCAGCTGCAGAGAAACTAGATTTGGATGTTCGAATGGACCTTGTACTAGAAGATCCTGTCTCAAAGGTAGCTTCCATGGTGGAGCCGATGACATATTCACCAGGTCTGCATACCAAGTCCTGCGTGGCCACGCAGGAGCTATCAGAATCACAGAGGCCTTCTCCTGTTTGATCCTGGCTACGAGCCTGGGAAGGAGAGGAAACGGCGGAAACACATAAGCTAGGTTGAACGACCAAGGCGCCACTAATGCATCCACTAGAGTCGCCTTGGGATCCCTGGATCTGGACCCGTAGCAAGGAACCTTGAAGTTCTGACGGGACGCCATCAGATCCATGTCTGGAAGTTCCCACTCCCCCGGATGGAAAGTCTGACGACTCAAATAATCCGCCTCCCAGTTGTCTACTCCTGGGATGTGAATTGCAGATAGATGGCAGGAGTGATCCTCCGCCCATTTGATGATCTTGGATACCTCTCTCATCGCCAAGGAACTCTTTGTTCCTCCCTGATGGTTGATGTAAGCTACAGTCGTCATGTTGTCCGACTGGAATCTTATGAATCCGGCCTTCGCTAGTTGAGGCCAAGCCCGGAGCGAATTGAATATCGCTCTCAGTTCCAGAATGTTTATCGGGAGAAGGGACTCTTCCCGAGACCATCGACCCTGAGCTTTCAGGGAGTCCCAGACCGCGCCCCAGCCTAATAGACTGGCGTCGGTCGTGACAATGACCCACTCTGGTCTACGGAAACTCATTCCCTGAGACAGGTGATCCTGAGTCAACCACAAACGGAGTGAGTCTCTGGTTACCTGGTCTACTAGAATCTGGGGAGACAAGTCTGCATAGTCCCCATTCCACTGATTGAGCATGCACAGTTGTAATGGTCTTAGATGAATTTGAGCAAAAGGAACTATGTCCATTGCTGCAACCATCAATCCTACTACTTCCATGCACTGAGCTATGGAAGGCTGCAGAATAGAGTGAAGAACTTGACAAGCGTTTAGAAGCTTTGACTTTCTGACCTCTGTCAGGAAGATCTTCATTTCTAAAGAATCTATTATTGTTCCCAAAAAGGGAACTCTTGTTGACGGAGACAGGGAACTCTTTTCTACGTTCACCTTCCACCCGTGAGATCTGAGAAAGGCTAGAACAATGTCTGTATGAGCCTTTGCCTTGGAAAGAGACGATGCTTGAATTAGAATGTCGTCTAGATAAGGTGCCACTGCAATGCCCCTCGGTCTTAGAACCGCTAGAAGGGACCCAAGCACCTTTGTGAAAATTCTGGGAGCAGTGGCTAAACCGAATGGAAGAGCCACGAACAGGTAATGTTTGTCCAGAAAGGCGAACCTTAGGAACTGATGATGATCTTTGTGGATAGGAATATGTAGGTACGTATCCTTTAAATCCACGGTAGTCATATATTGACCCTCCTGGATTGTAGGTAAAATTGTTCGAATGGTTTCCATTTTGAATGATGGAACTCTGAGAAATTTGTTTAGAGTTTTTAAATCCAGAATTGGTCTGAAAGTTCCCTCTTTTTTGGGAACTACAAACAGGTTTGAGTAAAACCCCTGACCTTGTTCCACAGTTGGAACTGAGTGTATCACTCCCATCTTTAACAGGTCTTCTACACAATCTAAGAATGCCTGCCTCTTTATTTGGTCTGAAGACAAGCGAGACATGTGGAACCTTCCCCTTGGGGGCAGTTCCTTGAATTCTAGAAGATAACCCTGAGAGACTATTTCTAGTGCCCAGGGATCCGGAACATCTCTTGCCCAAGCCTGAGCAAAGAGAGAGAGTCTGTCCCCTACTAGATCCGGTCCCGGATCGGGGGCTACCCCTTCATGCTGTCTTGGTAGCAGCAGCAGGCTTCTTGGCCTGTTTACCCTTGTTCCAGCCTTGCATTGGTATCCAAGCTGGTTTAACCTGGGAAGCGTTACCCTCTTGTCTAGAGGCTGCAGAGTTAGAAGCCGGTCCGTTCCTGAAATTGCGAAAGGAACGAAAATTGGACTTATTCTTAGCCTTAAAAGGCCTATCCTGTGGGAGGGCATGGCCCTTCCCCCCAGTGATGTCTGAAACAATTTCTTTCAATTCTGGCCCAAAGAGGGTCTTACCTTTGAAAGGGATATTAAGCAATTTTGTCTTGGAAGATACATCCGCCGACCAAGATTTTAGCCAGAGCGCCCTGCGCGCCACAATTGCAAACCCTGAATTTTTCGCAGCTAATCTCGCTAACTGCAAAGCGGCATCTAAAATAAAGGAATTAGCTAACTTAAGTGCGTGAATTCTGTCCATGACTTCCTCATATGGAGTCTCCATATTAAGCGACTTTTCTAGTTCATTGAACCAGAAACACGCCGCCGTAGTGACAGGAATAATGCACGAAATAGGTTGGAGGAGGTAACCTTGCTGAACAAAAATCTTTTTAAGCAAACCCTCCAATTTTTTATCCATAGGATCTTTGAAAGCACAATTGTCCTCAATGGGAATAGTCGTGCGTTTGGCTAGGGTAGAAACTGCCCCCTCAACCTTAGGCACTGTTTGCCATGTGTCCTTCCTTGGGTCGACCATGGGGAACAATTTCTTAAATATAGGAGGAGGGACAAAGGGTATGCCTGGTTTCTCCCACTCCTTATTCACTATGTCCGCCACCCTTTTAGGGATCGGAAAGGCATCAGGGTGCACCGGGACCTCTAGGAATTTGTCCATTTTGCACAATTTTTCTGGAATGACCAAAGAGTCACAATCATCCAGCGTAGTTAGTACCTCCTTAAGTAAGGCGCGGAGATGCTCTAACTTAAATTTAAACGTCACCACATCAGGTTCTGCCTGTTGAGAAATTTTTCCTGAATCAGAAATTTCCCCCTCCGACAAACCCTCCCTCACTGCCAATTCTGACTGGTGTGAGGGTATGACAGATAAATTATCATCAGCGCACTCTTGCTCTACTGTATTTAAAACTGAGCAATCACGCTTTCTTTGAAATGCTGGCATTTTGGATAAAATATTAGCTATAGAATTATCCATTACAGCCGTTAATTGTTGCATAGTAACAAGCATTGGCGCGCTAGATGTACTAGGAATCGCCTGCGCGGGCATAACTGGTATTGACACAGAAGGAGAGGATGAAGAACTATCCCCACTACCTTCATTTGAGGAATCATCTTGGGCAACCTTATTAAATGTGACAGTACTGTCCTTACTTTGTCTGGACGCCATGGCACAATTATCACATACATTTGAAGGGGGGACCACCTTGGCCTCCATACATACAGAACATGTTCTATCTGAAGGTACAGACATGTTAGACAGGCTTAAACAGGCTAATAATGAAAAAAAAAACGTTTTAAAACAAAACCGTTACTGTCTCTTTAAATTTTAAACAGAGCACACTTTATTTCTGAATGTGTGAAAAACTATGAAGGAATTATCCAATCTTTACCAAATTTTCACCACAGAGTCTTAATGCTTTAAAAGTATTGCACCCCAATTTTCAAGCTTTAACCCCTTAATTGAGGAAACCGGAGCCGTTTAATCAAATAACAATTTTTAACCCCACTACAGTCCCAGCCACAGCGTTTGCTGCGACTTCACCTGTCCTTAGGAGTTATACAATACCAAATTAAGCCCTCCAGGAACGTTTTCAATGATCACCAGACCCTCTCACATGCAGCTGCATGCACTGCATCCAAAAGAAACTGCGCAGTTATGGCGCGAAAATGAGGCTCTGCCTACTATAGTGAAAGGCCCCTCTGACTGGACTGGTGTCTAAACAACTGCCTGGCGCCTAAAAACGTTCCCCCACAATAAATGTTTTATAAATCACCTCAGATTACATAAAAAACTTAAATAAAGCAATCGATTTAGCCCACAAGAGTGTCAACCAGTGTATAGCCCATAATAAGCCTTCATTCTGTTAAGAGTCTAAGAAAATGGCTTACCGATCCCCAAGAGGGAAAATGACAGTCTTCTAGCATTACACAGTCTTGTTAGAAAATGGACTAGTCATACCTTGAGCAGAAAAGTCTGCTAACTGTTCCCCCAAACTGAAGTTCTCTGGGCTCAACAGTCCTGCGTGGGAACAGCAATTGATTTTAGTTACTGCTGCTAAAATCATACTCCTCTTTTAAACAGAACTCTTCATCCCTTTCTGTTTTAGAGTAAATAGTACAACCGGCACTATTTTAAAATAACAAACTCTTGATAGCAGAATAAAAAACTACAACTAAACACCACATACTCTTCACCATCTCCGTGAAGATGCTACTTGTTCAGAGCGGCAAAGAGAATGACTGGGGGGCGGAGCCTGAGGAGGGGCTATATGGACAGCTTTTGCTGTGCTCTTTGCCATTTCCTGTTGGGGAAGAGAATATTCCCACAAGTAATGGATGACACCGTGGACCGGACACACCAATGTTGGAGAAATCAAGCCAGCCATGTGGAAAAAAACTAGGCCCCTATAAGTTTTGTCACCAAACATATATAAAAACGATTAACATGATAGCAAATGTTTTATATTACACTTTTATAAGAGTATGTATCTCTGTTAATAAGCCTGATACCAGTCACTATCACTGCATTTAAGGCTTAACTTACATTAATCCGGTATCAGCAGCATTTTTCTAGCAAATTCCATCCCTAGAAATATGTTAACTGCACATATCTTATTACAGGAAAACCTGCATGCTATTCCCCCTCTGAAGTTACCTCACTCCTCAGAATATATGAGAACAGCAAAGGATCTTAGTTACTTCTGCTAAGATCATAGAAATCACAGGCAGATTCTTCTTCTAATGCTGCCTGAGATGAAACAGTACACTCCGGTACCATTTAAAAATAACAAACTTTTGATTGAAGTTAAAAAACTAACTATAATACACCACTCTCCTCTTACTACGTCCATCTTTGTTGAGAGTTGCAAGAGAATGACTGGATATGGCAGTGAGGGGAGGAGCTATATAGCAGCTCTGCTGTGGGTGATCCTCTTGCAACTTCCTGTTGGGAAGGAGAATATCCCACAAGTAATGGATGATCCGTGGACTGGATACACTTAACAAGAGAAAATTATATTTACCAACATGCAACTGACAAACTAATGTTAGAAGTTGATAATATATATATATGTATAATGATACATCTGGGTGCTTTTTTTGAACAATAATATATTTTATCATGCATTTTACATTTCATGCAGTAACACGTCTCTCATATTAGCACATACGTTTAATTGGAATTCATCAAAATAAACCTACTTGTTTGTTAAGAACAGGTTGCTGTAAACCATCAAAAAGTAGTCTAATGCCTTCATACTTCGCTTCTTCTCCAATACACTTCCCTATTAAATCTAAAGGATAAAAAAGAATTAGAAAATAAAACCACCCACAGAATAAATGTATTTTGCATAGAAAACAAACATACATAAGTATGTAGTAGAAACATATTCAGTATTATATAATCTTATGATTGCTGGAACAGGTATGATCCCCTCCCAGAAGTTTGAAAGGGCTCCTACAATTGTCTTATATACCCTTCCTTTTATGCCTGCTCTAAGTCTTTGCAAGAGCTGAGTGAAGTTGGCATCCCATGTAATTAAATTGTAAATACAAATATACCGTACATTGTGCAACATTTGGGTCAGATTTGTTTCCAAGATATTGCACTTTACAGTTTAGCCCATGTGACAATCTCTGCTCACTTTCCACCCCATGTAATTAAATAATAAACATAATATACGACTTGTTTGCGCTGCAATAATGAATTCAGATATATTGCACATTATATTTTAGCCCATGTGACCTCAATCTTTGTCCACTTTCCATTCCGAGTAATAAAATTGTGAATACAAATATACCATTAGTTTGTGCTACGATTGTTGTGAATTGCGCCACAAAAAAACATAATTTATGTAAGAACTTACCTGATAAATTCATTTCTTTTATATTAGCAAGAGTCCATGAGCTAGTGACGTATGGGATATACATTCCTACCAGGAGGGGCAAAGTTTCCCAAACCTCAAAATGCCTATAAATACACCCCTCACCACACCCACAAATCAGTTTAACGAATAGCCAAGAAGTGAGGTGATAAGAAAAAAGTGCGAAAGCATAAAAAACAAGGAATTGGAATAATTGTGCTTTATACAAAAAAATCATAACCACCACAAAAAAGGGTGGGCCTCATGGACTCTTGCTAATATGAAAGAAATGAATTTATCAGGTAAGTTCTTACATAAATTATGTTTTCTTTCATGTAATTAGCAAGAGTCCATGAGCTAGTGACGTATGGGATAATGACTACCCAAGATGTGGATCTTCCACGCAAGAGTCACTAGAGAGGGAGGGATAAAACATAATTTATGTAAGAACTTACCTGATAAATTCATTTCTTTCATATTAACAAGAGTCCATGAGCTAGTGACGTATGGGATATACATTCCTACCAGGAGGGGCAAAGTTTCCCAAACCTTAAAATGCCTATAAATACACCCCTCACCACACCCACAAATCAGTTTAACGAATAGCCAAGAAGTGGGGTGATAAGAAAAAAAGTGCGAAGCATATAAAATAAGGAATTGGAATAATTGTGCTTTATACAAAAAAATCATAACCACCACAAAAAAGGGTGGGCCTCATGGACTCTTGTTAATATGAAAGAAATTAATTTATCAGGTAAGTTCTTACATAAATTATGTTTTCTTTCATGTAATTAACAAGAGTCCATGAGCTAGTGACGTATGGGATAATGACTACCCAAGATGTGGATCTTTCCACACAAGAGTCACTAGAGAGGGAGGGATAAAAATAAAGACAGCCAATTCCTGCTGAAAATAATCCACACCCAAAATAAAGTTTAACAAAAAACATAAGCAGAAGATTCAAACTGAAACCGCTGCCTGAAGAACTTTTCTACCAAAAACTGCTTCAGAAGAAGAAAATACATCAAAATGGTAGAATTTAGTAAAAGTATGCAAAGAGGACCAAGTTGCTGCTTTGCAGATCTGGTCAACCGAAGCTTCATTCCTAAACGCCCAGGAAGTAGATACTGACCTAGTAGAATGAGCTGTAATTCTCTGAGGCGGAATTTTACCCGACTCAACATAGGCAAGATGAATTAAAGATTTCAACCAAGATGCCAAAGAAATGGCAGAAGCTTTCTGGCCTTTCCTAGAACCGGAAAAGATAACAAATAGACTAGAAGTCTTACAGAAAGATTTCGTAGCTTCAACATAATATTTCAAAGCTCTAACAACATCCAAAGAATGCAACGATTTCTCCTTAGAATTCTTAGGATTAGGACATAATGAAGGAACCACAATTTCTCTACTAATGTTGTTGGAATTCACAACTTTAGGTAAAAATTCAAAAGAAGTTCGCAACACCGCTTTATCCTGATGAAGAATCAGAAAAGGAGACTCACAAGAAAGAGCAGATAATTCAGAAACTCTTCTGGCAGAAGAGATGGCCAAAAGGAACAAAACTTTCCAAGAAAGTAATTTAATATCCAATGAATGCATAGGTTCAAATGGAGGAGCTTGAAGAGCCCCCAGAACCAAATTCAAACTCCAAGGAGGAGAAATTGACTTAATGACAGGCTTTATACGAACCAAAGCTTGTACAAAACAATGAATATCAGGAAGAATAGCAATCTTTCTGTGAAAAAGAACAGAAAGAGCAGAGATTTGACCTTTCAAGGAACTTGCGGACAAACCCTTATCTAAACCATCCTGAAGAAATTGTAATATTCTCGGTATTCTAAAAGAATGCCAAGAAAAATGATGAGAAAGACACCAAGAAATATAAGTCTTCCAGACTCTATAATATATCTCTCTGGATACAGATTTACGAGCCTGTAACATAGTATTAATCACAGAGTCAGAGAAACCTCTTTGACCAAGAATCAAGCGTTCAATCTCCAAAATTTAAGGATTTCAGATCCTGATGGAAAAAAGGACCTTGAGACAAAAGGTCTGGTCTTAACGGAAGAGTCCACGGTTGGCAAGAGGCCATCCGGACAAGATCCGCATATCAAAACCTGTGAGGCCATGCCGGAGCTACCAGCAGAACAAACGAGCATTCCTTCAGAATCTTGGAGATTACTCTTGGAAGAAGAACTAGAGGCGGAAAGATATAGGCAGGATGATACTTCCAAGGAAGTGAAAATGCATCCACTGCCTCCGCCTGAGGATCCCGGGATCTGGACAGATACCTGGGAAGTTTCTTGTTTAGATGAGAAGCCATCAGATCTATTTCTGGAAGTTCCCACATTTGAACAATCTGAAGAAATACCTCTGGGTGAAGAGACCATTCGCCCGGATGCAACGTTTGGCGACTGAGATAATCCGCTTTCCAATTGTCCATACCTGGGATATAAACCGCAGAGATTAGACAGGAGCTGGATTCCGCCCAAACCAAAATTTGAGATACTTCTTTCATAGCCAGAGGACTGTGAGTCCCTCCTTGATGATTGATGTATGCCACAGTTGTGACATTGTCTTATCTGAAAACAATGAACAACTCTCTCCTCAGAAGAGGCCAAAACTGAAGAGCTCTGAAAATTGCACGGAGTTCCAAAATATTGATCGGAAATCTCACCTCCTGAGATTCCCAAACCCCTTGTGCCGTCAGATACCCCCACACAGCTCCCCAACCTGTAAGACTTGTATCTGTTGAGATTATAGTCCAGGTCGGAAGAACAAAGAAGCCCCCTGAACTAAACGATGGTGATCTGTCCACCATGTCAGAGAGTGTCGTAAAATCGGTTTAAAGATATTAATTGAGATATCTTTGAGTAATCCCTGCATCATTGGTTCAGCATACAGAGCTGAAGAGGTTGCATGTGAAAACGAGCAAAGGAGATCGCATCTGATGCGGCAGTCCTAAGACCCAACATTTCCATGCATAAGGCTACCAAAGGGAATGATTGTGACTGAAGGTTTTGACAAGCTGATATCAATGTTAAACTTCTCTTGTCTGACAAGGACAGAGTCATAGACACTGAATTTATCTAGAAACCTAAAAAGGTTACCCTTGTCTGAGGAATCAATGAACTGATTGGTAAATTGATCCTCCAACCATGAACTTGAAGAAACAACACAAGTCGATTCGTATGAGATTCTTCGAAAATGAGAAGACTGAGCAAGTACCAAGATATCGTCCAAATAAGGAAATACCAAAACCCTATTCTCTGATTACAGAAAGAAGGGCACCGAGAACCTTTGAAAAAAATTCTTGGAACTGAGGCTAGGCCAAACAGTAGAGCCACAAAACTGGTAATGCTTGTCTAAAAAGAGAATCTCAGACACTAAAAGTGATCTGGATGAATCGGAATATGCAGATACACATCCTGTAAATCTATTGTAGACATATAATGCCCTTGCTAAACAAAAGGCAGGATAGTCCTACAGTAACCATCTTGAATGTTGGTATCCTAACATAACGATTCAATAATGATAGATCCAGAACTGGTCTGAAGGAATTGACCTTCTTTGGTACAATGAAGAGATAAAATAAAACCCCAGCCCCTGTTCCAGAACTGGAACTGGCATAAATACTCCAGCCAACTCTAGATCTGAAACACATTTCAGAAATGCTGAGCCTTGCTGTGTCAACTGGGACACAGGAAAGAAAAGAATCTCTTAGCAGGAGGCCTTAACTTGAAGCCAATTCTGTACCTTTCTGAAACAATGTTTCTGAAACCAGAGATTAAGAACGGAATTGATCCAAATTTCTTTGAAGAAAACGTAATCTGCCCCATACCAGCTGAGCTGGAATAAGGGTCGCACCTTCATAGGTACTTAGGAGCTGGCTATAGGTTTCTATAAGGCTTGGATATATTCCAAACTGGAAATAGTTTCCAAACTGATACCGCTCCTGAGGATGAAGGATCAGGCTTTTGTTCCTTGTTGTGAGGAAAGGAACGAAATGATTATTTACCCTGGAAAGAAAGGGAAAGCAAAGTTGACTTAGAAGACATGTCAGTATTCCAAGTTTAATCCATAAAGCTTTTCTAGCTAAAATAGCTAGAGACATATACCTGACATCAACTCTAATGATATCAAAAGATGGTATCACCAATAAAATTATTAGCATGTTATAGAATAATAATAATGCTATAAAATTATGATCTGTTACTTGTTGCGCTAAAGCTTCTAACCAAAAAGTTGAAGCTGCAGCAACATCCGCTAAAAATATAGCAGGTCTAAGAAGATTACCTGAACATAAGTAAGCTTTTCTTAGAAAAGATTCAATTTTCCTATCTAAAGGATCCTTAAATGAAGTACTATCTGCCATAGGAATAGTAGTACATTAGCAGGAGTAGAGACAGCCCCATAACCTTAGGGATTTTTGTCCCAAAAAACTCTAATCTGTCAGATGGCACAGGATATAATTTGCTTAAACGTCTAGAAGGAGTAAATAAATTACCCAAATTATTCCATTCCCTGGAAATTACTTCAGACGTAGCATCAGGGAGATAAAACACTTCTGGAATAACTACAGGAGATTTAAAAACCTTATTTAAACGTTTACATTTAGTATCAAGAGGACCAGAATCCTCTATTTCTAATGCAAATAACACTTCTTTAAGTAAAGAACGAATAAATTCCATCTTGAACAAATACAAAGATTTATCAGCATCAACCTCTGATACAGAAACCTCTGAACCAGAAGAACCATTATCAGTATCAGAATGATGATGTTCATTTAAAAATTCATCTGAAAAAAAGAGAAGTTTTAAAAGACTTTTATGTATACTAGAAGGAGAAATAACAGACATAGCCTTCTTAATGGATTTAAAAAATAAAATCTCTTATGTTATCAGGAACACTCTGAAAATTAGATGTTGACGGACAGCAACAGGTAATGTAACAGTACTAAAGGAAATTTTATCTGCATTAATAAGTTTGACATGACATGCAATACAAATAACAGCTGGAGAAAACAGATACCAAAAGTTTATAGCAGACTTAGCTTGGTAGCTCCAGCACTGTGCAGTGATTTTCCTGTAGTATCTTCTGACTCAGTTGCAACGTGGAACATCTTGCAATATGTAAAAGAAAAAAAAAAAAACAACATATAAAGCAAAATTGATCAAATTCCTTAAATGACAGTTTCAGGAATGGGAAAAAAATGCCAGTGAACAAGCTTCTAGCAACCAGAAGCAATAAATAATGAAAAAATGACGCAACTTCCGGCGACACGTATGACGCCGGAAACGGAAAAGAATTTTTGCGCCAAAAAAGTCCGCGCCAAGAATGACGCAATAAAATGAAGCATTTTCAGCCCCCGCGAGCCTAACAGCCCACAGGGAAAAAAGTCAAATTTTTGAGGTAAGAAAAAATATGATAATTCAATGCATAATCCCAAATATGAAACTGACTGTCTGGAAATAAGGAAAGTTGAACATTCTGAGTCAAGGCAAATAAATGTTTGAATACATATATTTAGAACTTTATAAATAAAGTGCCCAACCATAGCTTAGAGTGTCACAGAAAATAAGACTTACTTACCCCAGGACACTCATCTACATGTTTGTAGAAAGCCAAACCAGTACTGAAACGAGAATCAGTAGAGGAAATGGTAAATATAAGAGTATATCGTCGATCTGAAAAGGGAGGTAAGAGATGAATCTCTACGACCGATAACAGAGAACCTTATGAAATAGACCCCGTAGAAGGAAATCACTGCATTCAATAGGCAATACTCTCTTCACATCCCTCTGACATTCACTGCACGCTGAGAGGAAAACCGGGCTCCAACTTGCTGCGGAGCGCATATCAACGTAGAATCTAGCACAAACTTACTTCACCACCTCCCTTGGAGGCAAAGTTTGTAAAAACTGATTTGTGGGTGTGGTGAGGGGTGTATTTATAGGCATTTTAAGGTTTGGGAAACTTTGCCCCTCCTGGTAGGAATGTATATCCCATACGTCACTAGCTCATGGACTCTTGTTAATTACATGAAAGAAAATAAAGACCAATTCCGCTGAAAAATAATCCACACCCAAAATAAAGTTTAAATCTTATAATGAAGAAAACTGAAATTATAAGCAGAAGAATCAAACTGAAACAGCTGCCTGAAGTATTTTTCTACCAAAAACTGCTTCAGAAGAAGAATACACATCAAAATGGTAGAATTTATTAAAAGTATGCAAAGAAGACCAAGTTGCTGCTTTGCAAATCTGATCAATCGAAGCTTCATTCCTAAACGCCCAGGAAGTAGAAACTGACCTAGTAGAATGAGCTGTAATCCTTTGAGGCGGAGATTACCCGACTCGACATAAGCATGATGAATTAAAGATTTCAACCAAGATGCCAAAGAAATGGCAGAGGCCTTCTGACCTTTCCTAGAACCGGAAAAGATAACAAATAGACTAGAAGTCTTTCGGAAATTCTTAGTAGCTTCAACATAATATTTCAAAGCTCTAACTACATCCAAAGAATGCAATGATCTCTCCTTAGAATTCTTAGGATTAGGACATAATGAAGGAACCACAATTTCTCTACTAATGTTGTTAGAATTCACAACCTTAGGTAAAAATTTAAAAGAAGTTCGCAACACCGCCTTATCCTGATGGAAAATCAGAAAAGGAGATTCACAAGAAAGAGCAGATAATTCAGAAACTCTTCTAGCAGCAGAGATGGCCAAAAGAAAACAAAACTTTCCAAGAAAGTAATTTAATGTCCAGTGAATGCATAGGTTCAAACGGAACCTCTTGAGAAAGCCCGTTCGTAAACGGGGGAAACGCGTTGAAGTTAATATTGCTATCTGTTTGGTGATTTTTTGAGAGTACCTGCATTGGCGGTCGACTGAGGGGGGTCCAGACTTCACTTGGAGGGCTTGTGGTCTTTGGTCCGGTCAGCATTGCCTTGCACATCTCTATAAACCAAATGCAAGTTTTATCATAAACATTGTAAGTGCAATTCTGTTTGTGTGTCATATCCGCTATTGTTAATAAACTCACTTGAATCCGGATGCGCTTTTTTGTTTCTATCTTTTATGTCAATCTTGTTGCTGGTGGAGTGCTTGAGATCTCCGCATCTGAAGAGCAGCATCGGATAGTGCTGCATATTGCGTGGCAGTGACGTCATCACTGGGCGTCTCAGAGGATCTTTGCAAGCGAGGACGCTAACACCGGAGCTCCTGTCTTGTGTTGGAGCCACAGTGGATCAGGCTATCTGACGGAAAAACTCTAGGGTACAGCATTGGAGCAAGCCTGCTATTTCCTTGGAGGACAGGCTGTGTATAACGGAGGTACTTTATCTGAACAATTGTGTTGATATTACAGACTGCAACCACTGGCCTACATTGAGACTGTTATTTATTTATTAGTAGCCAGTATACAGGAGGTTGTAATTTTGAGGGCAGCCTATTTAGCGCGGAGTGTTTTTCTGTTTGTGTTCAAACGGAAGAGCTTGAAGCGCCCCCAGAACCAAATTCAAACTCCAA
The DNA here is from genome assembly GCF_027579735.1 of Bombina bombina. NCBI lineage: Eukaryota > Metazoa > Chordata > Amphibia > Anura > Bombinatoridae > Bombina > Bombina bombina. The sequence goes on from NC_069502.1 coordinate 554,372,582, forward strand.
GGAGGAGAAATTGACTTAATAACAGGTTTTATACGAACCAAATCTTGTACAAAACAATGAATATCAGGAAGAATAGCAATCCTTCTGTGAAAAAGAACAGAAAGAGCAGAGATTTGTCCTTTCAAGGAACTTGCAGACAAACCTTTATCCAAACCATCCTGAAGAAACTGAAAAATTCTCAGAATTCTAAAAGAATGCCAGGAAAAATGATGAGAAAGACACCAAGAAATGTAAGTCTTCCAGACTCGATAATATATCTTCCTAGATACAGATCTACGAGCCTGTAACATAGTATTAATCACAGAGTCAGAGAAACCTCTTTGACTAAGAATCAAGCGTTCAATCTCCATACCTTTAAATTTAAGGATTTGAGATCCTGATGGTAAAAAAGGACCTTGTGACAGAAGGTCTGGTCTTAACGGAAGAGTCCACGGTTGGCAAGAAGCCATGCGGACAAGATCTGTATACCAAAACCTGTGAGACCATGCTGGAGCCTCCAGCAGAAAAAACGAGCATTCCTTCAGAATCTTGGAGATTACTCTTCGAAGAAGAACTAGAGGCGGAAAGATATAGGTAGGATGATACTTCCAAGGAAGTGACAATGCATCCACTGCTTCCGCCTGAGGATCCCTGGATCTGGACAGATACCTGGGAAGTTTCTTGTTTAGATGAGAAGCCATCAGATCTATTTCTGGAAGTCCCCACATTTGAACAATCTGAAGAAACACCTCTGGGTGAAGAGACCACTCGCCCGGATGTAACGTTTGGCGACTGAGATAATCCGCTTTCCAATTGTCAATACCTGGGATATGAACCGCAGAGATTAGACAGGAGCTGGATTCCGCCCATACCAGTATTCGAGATACTTCTTTCATAGCCAGAGGACTGTGAGTCCCTCCTTGATGATTGATATATGCCACAGTTGTGACATTGTTTGTCTGAAAACAAATGAACGATTCTCTCTTTAGAAGAGGCCATGACTGAAGAGCTTCTGAAAATTGCACGGAGTTCCAAAATATTGATTGGTAATCTCACCTCCTGAGATTTCCCAAACCCATTGTGCTGTCAGAAACCCCCATACAGCTCCCCAACCTGTCAGACTTGCATCTGTTGAGATCACAGTCCAGGTTGGAAGAAAAAAAAAAAAAAGAAGCCCCCTGAACTAAACGATGGTGGTCTGTACCACGTCAGAGGGTGTCGAACAATCAGTTTTAAAGATATTAAATGAGATATCTTTGTATAATCCCGGCACCACTGGTTCAGCATACAGAGCTGAAGAGGTCGCATGTGAAAATGAGCAAAGGGGAACACGTCCAATGCAGCAGTCATAAGAACCTAGAATTTCCATGCATAAGGCTACCAAAGAGAATGATTGAGACTGAAGGTTTCGATAAGCTGAAACCAATTTCAGACGTCTCCTGTCCAACAGAGACAGAGTCATGGACACTGAATCTATCCGGAAATCTAAAAAAGGTTACTCTTGTCTGAGGAATCAACAAACTTTTTGGTTAATTGATCCTCCAACCATGTTCTTGAAGAAACAACACTCATAAAAAGCTGGAAAGGATCTTTCCATTGAAAATGAGCAAAGGGAATTGAATCCAATGCTGTTAAAACTTCTATGCATATAGCAACTGAAGGAAATAATAGAGACTAAAGGTACCGACAGACAGAACCCAATACAAATTGCCCCTTGTCTGATAGAGACAAAGATAGTGACATAAACCATCTGGAAACCTAAAAAAAGGTGACCCTTGCGTGAGGAATCAAGAGCTTTTGAAAAAAGATCCTCTAACTATGTCCTGAAGAGTAAGTGAAACATATGAGAATCCGCATCCTCAGGAAATAATCTGAATGAAAACAGAAAAATGAAGAATACGCATTTATTGTATCTAAAGAAAACAAATAATGCTATCAATGACCACAAAAAGGCAAAATAGTTTGAATAAAACTCCAAAACCCAGGTCCTAGAAAAGGAACTGGAATAAAAACCCCAGAAGATTCCAGGTCTGAGCAGCGCTTGAACCCCATGGGTACCCAGCCATGCCTCAACAGTATCCAAAATATATAGGACAGAAACACACTGAAAGAAAGTGTTAGCCTTACTGGAATAAAATCAAAGAAATTTGGACAAAATAGAACCAAATAAATTTCAAAGAAGTCTTAACCTGCCCCTTACCAGCCAAGCTGGAATACGGCACGTGCATCGCAACATTAGGGAGCTAATTTCGAACCCCAATTAAAAACATGTTACTTAGGAAAGAACTCAGGATTCGTTCCTTAATAAGAACAACCAAACTAGTATAAGCTTAAAGTTTTAGTCTTAGAACTCAATCTTGAAGCCCTTGAATCCAATTATAATTGATTACCTTAGAACAAAAGAAATATGGATTTTCTTTTTTTTTTTTTAAAAATCACAGAATTCTTCTACCTAAAATAGCTAAAGACATAGATTAACCCTCATTTGCGAATATATTCAATAAAATGAAGACACAAATGAAGTCATTAGCATGATAGTCCAGTTTAAAGTACCAGTCAAAACAGAGGACTTGCAAAATGCAAAACAACAAGACAAATGCAACGGCACCTAGTCTAGTAAATGTTGTCCCTTAACAATGCTAAAATAAATCATGATCTGATACTTGATCTTAAAGTAAACAGAAAAAATGAAGCAATTGCAATATCACAGGACCAAGAAAAGTACCTGAAACTAAATAATTTTCCAAAAATAAGATACAACTATATAAAGGAAAATAAATACTATTTTGCTATAAAAACAATAGCATAATTAGTAGGAGTAGAGATAGCTCCAATAAATTGGAGAACCCTCCAAATTGAATTTAACTGCTGACAAAGAATATAGTTTAAAAATAAAAGAAAATTCTCAGCCTATTCCATTCCCTAGTATGGGGAATTGGAAAGAAAACCTCTGAAATCACAGAAGAAATAAAAAGGCAGAAATAGTGTCAGCTAGCTTAAAGAACTAGTTACCTTAATATCCAAAATAATCAACACCTCTTCAATAAAGAACAAATGTACTTTAATAATAAAAAAAATTATATAAAAAAATAGATTTGTTAGTGTCAATATCTGATGAAGAGAATTTCTGAAAGAGAAAAAAACATCATCAGAGAAGGATAAATCAGTATGTTGTTGGTCATTTGAAACTTCAATAATTAAAAAAGAAGTGAAAAAGACCTAAAAATCGTATTAGAAGGCACGAAGTCAGACATAGCCTTAATCAGAAAAAATATTTCTTATAAATCTTCTAAACATTTCTTGCACTTAAGAATGGAAATGTATAAAGCATAAATACTAATGGAATCTGCATGTAAAAGTATATCATAATAACTTATTACAAACCATAGCTAAAGATAAACATTTATAACATTTAAAATAAATGAACTTAGCTTTGGTAGAACTGAAACTCAGTTAAGCATTTTTCCAGAAGTGGCTTCTGACTCAGGGACAAACGGAGACATCTTGCAATATGTAATAGAAAAAACAACATATAAAACAAAATTGATCAAATTCCTTAAATGACAGTTTCAGGAATGGGAAAAAATGCCAGTGAACAAGCTTCTAGCAACCAGAAGCAATAAATAATGAGACTTAAATAATGTGGAGACAATAGTGACGCCCATATTTTTTAGCGCCAAAAAAGACGCCCACATTATTTGGCGCCTAAATGCTTTTGGCGCCAAAAATGACGCCACATCCGGAACGCCGACACTTTTGGCGCAAAAAAACGTCAAAAAAATGACGCAACTTCCGGCGACACGTATGATGCCGGAAACAGAAAAAAAAATTTCCGCCAAAAAAGTCCGCGCCAAGAATGACGCAATAAAATGAAGCATTTTCAGCCCCCGCGAGCCTAATAGCCCACAGGGAAAAAGTCAAATTTTAAGGTAAGAAAAAAATTGATTAATTCATATGAATTATCCCAAATATGAAACTGACTGTCTGAAATAAGGAATGTTGAACATTCTGAGTCAAGGCAAATAAATGTTTGAACACATATATTTAGAACTTTATATAAAAGTGCCCAACCATAGCTTAGAGTGTCACAGAAAATAAGACTTACTTACCCCAGGACACTCATCTACAAGTAGTAGAAAGCCAAACCAGTACTGAAACGAGAATCAGTAGAGGTAATGGTATATATAAGAGTATATCGTCGATCTGAAAAGGGAGGTAAGAGATGAATCTCTACGACCGATAACAGAGAACCTATGAAATAGACCCCGTAGAAGGAGATCATTGAATTCAAATAGGCAATACTCTCCTCACATCCCTCTGACATTCACTGCACGCTGAGAGGAAAACCGGGCTCCAACCTGCTGCGGAGCGCATATCAACGTAGAATATAGCATAAACTTACTTCACCACCTCCATAGGAGGCAAAGTTTGTAAAACTGATTTGTGGGTGTGGTGAGGGGTGTATTTATAGGCATTTTGAGGTTTGGGAAACTTTGCCCCTCCTGGTAGGAATGTATATCCCATACATCACTAGCTCATGGACTCTTGCTAATTACATGAAAGAAATGAACGTTTGTGTCAGTTTCGTTTCTGAGATATTGCACATTATATTTTAGCTCATGTAACCTCAATCTCTGTCCTCTTTCCACCCCATGCAAATAAATAAAAAAAATACCATTAGTTTGTGCTGCAAAAATTCAATAATCTATCATCAAATCTGCTTTACGGGTTCATCTTCAACTAGCTGGGTCTGTTAGAAATGAGGTCTATCTATCTATCTGAAATGAGGGAGTTAAATGCTTCCCCAAAGGAAAAGGCATATACCCCACTGAGCTAACCTGCAAGTCAGCAAGTGTAACCTGCTGAGTCAAAAGAGAGAGAAGGAACTTGGTTCTGTCCAACCTTTGATGAGAAAGCTACCATTGGAGGGCATCATTAAGGAGCGTCTGCCTTGAAAGTATTAAAGAGTAGGGGAAACTCACTTGTAAGTTAGGCTAAGATAAAGGATAAGTAATAAGAGGCGCCCAGACAAGGATAGAATAATAAAAGCCATCACCAAAATGTAGTGCAAAAATGAGAACTGAAATGCATTGTTCCTTTCCAATTTTGTAGAAAACTAATTTATAACATTTTTTATAGAAAATAATCTATTACAAGGTTTCTCTCAAGTGTTTCTTCTCCTTTTAGTTTTTGTAACATAATATAGTGAGATTAGAGAACTGGCACTAGATCGTGTGAGCTAGTGGAATAAAGGATAATATATCCGGTGCTGATCCCATAAATCAAATGTACAAAGAAGTGAGGATATAAGAGACCCTCAAAGTAGGGGTATGTTAGCACTCATTCCTACTAATAAGTAAAGATATAAAAAATATTAATTTTATTATTCAAAGTTAAAAACTAAATATAGTTTATGTGTCAAAGTGGCCTTATATAAACTGATAGTACCTATACAACTTACAAAATAAAGTCACCTTGTCCCCCTGTTTCCTGACTGATAACTGCTCCCTCGGCTTCAGGTGACAGGGACAAGAGACTATAAAATTAAAGAAGTTAAAACCAAAGATAGTGCACCAAGGTGCTTACTATTTACAAAAACGCGTTTCGGCTGTGTATAGCAGCCTTTTTCAATGTGGTATGGACAAGCTGAGGCCCGGGTGCCACCCCTTCTTGTAGTACTAAGCAGCCTATGATTTGACCAATCACACGTAAGGGGCGAGATACGCCCCATAACGCACCAATGGCTGACACTTAACAACGGGGCTTGTATATAGTCTGCCTTCTCATTGGTTAATGCGTACAAATAATGACTTACACGATCGATGTAATATCCACATTTTCTAGCACATAATTTGACCCTATTATTATGAATCATTAAATTTAGTATTATTTAAATTAAAATCTAATTTAAGAGGAATCCCTTGTGGTATGTGTTTCAAAGGGAGCGGAGATTCTCTGTGCTGGTACAAGTCGCGTCTTTAATTCTCTGTATGTGAAGCTGTTTAAGTCTGTGAATCTTCAGTCATGCTACTAGTGATCAAAGTTATCCTTACATAGAGCTTCACTTATACCGTTGATGATCAACGGTTTAACAGTGACAGTTCTCACTGTGTTATTATATTGATTCACCAATAAATGTGCTCCTCTCATTCCCTCAGATATCACAAGCAACCAGTGTAGCCAAAACACTTTCTGTTAAAACATTCTGGAAAACCTAATTCTTTTAAATGCTGGGGCCTAGAAAGGGTTAAGCCAGGTATTAGAGGAGGTGATACAGAAAATGTTCTTTTAAGGAAAGAAACAGGATGGATCTTTAGGCTCAATTCAGTCACTCCACATGGAATGAATGAAGCAAATAATTATTGGGTATTCCTTTAAGGTCAATAAAGTTTTGGATGAATCTCTGTATGTCATATGATATCCTGATGGATCTGAATTATTATCCCAATCTTTTACCCTAATTATGCTTAACTTAAGTTATGTGATATCCATATGCTATTCCTAGGGCTACTCAACCCAAGTGCTAAAGGAATTAAAGTAGAATACAGTGTGTGGAATCTTTATCTATACACTGAATCGCATATGGATTTTACTTAAAGCTTATTCTCTTACCTAGTTTATAGATTGGGATCATAGTCCTTGTGCTGCCCATAGTACTTAAAGCCAAGCTATCTGTAACTTGTAAGCTTATGAGACAGATTAAAGGTTATGAAAGTTTGCTTAAGGGTATTTAACAACTTTAGGATACACCATATTTATATGTATTTTCATACTAATTATGTGGTAATGCCCGTAGTTGCCCCCTTAATACTAATTTCAATTTGAATCATAACCGTGACCATAATACTACACACTAGCTTAATGTTGCAGATCGATAATTATATACCCATAGAGATACTATTGCCACATATATGACGTTGTAAAGGCAACTTGCCTGTAACAACATCAGGCAACAAATACACAGCTTTCACTATTGACCCCTGTCTATGTCTAAGACAAATCGGGTTGCTTGTGATATCTGAGGGAATGAGAGAAGCACATTTATTGGTGAATCAATATAATAACACAGTGAGAACTGTCACTGTTAAACCGTTGATCATCAACGGTATAAGTGAAGCTCTATGTAAGGATAACTTTGATCACTAGTAGCATGACTGAAGATTCACAGACTTAAACAGCTTCACATACGGAGAATTAAAGACGCGACTTGTACCAGCACAGAGAATCTCCGCTCCCTTTGAAACACATACCACAAGGGATTCCTCTTAAATTAGATTTTAATTTGAATCATACTAAATTTAATGGTTCATAATAATAGGGTCAAATTATGTGCTAGAAAATGTGGATATTACATCGATCGTGTAAGTCATTATTTGTACGCATTAACCAATGAGAAGGCAGACTATATACAAGCCCCGTTGTTAAGTGTCAGCCATTGGTGCGTTATGGGGCGTATCTCGCCCCTTACGTGTGATTGGTCAAATCATAGGCTGCTTAGTACTACAAGAAGGGGTGGCACCCGGGCCTCGGCTTGTCCATACCACATTGAAAAAGGCTGCTATACACAGCCGAAACGCGTTTGTGTAAATAGTAAGCACCTTGGTGCACTATCTTTGGTTTTAACTTCTTTAATTTTATAGTCTCTTGTCCCTGTCACCTGAAGCCGAGGGAGCAGTTATCGGCCAGGAAACAGGGGGACAAGGTGACTTTATTTTGTAAGTTGTATAGGTACTATCAGTTTATATAAGGCCACTTTGACACATAAACTATATTTAGTTTTTAACTTTGAATAATAAAATTAATATTTTTTATATCTTTACTAATTAGTAGGAATGAGTGCTAACATACCCCTACTTTGAGGGTCTCTTATATCCTCACTTCTTTGTACATTTGATTTATGGGGTCAGCACCGGATATATTATCCTTTATTCCACTAGCTCACACGATCTAGTGCCAGTTCTCTAATCTCACTATATTACGTTTATTTAGGGTGCATTTTAAGCATCCTTTTTCTTATTTTGAGTACTTGAGCACAGATAATATGGCCTTATTTGATCTTAGTGCTGAAATGCAGAGGTGGTCAGAAGATATAGGTAAGCTTACTTCTGACCTGAACAATAAAAGTACTGTTGAAAGAGAGGTATCTGGTGAATGGTCACAACCGTTGAAAGATTTAAAAAAGATAAGGAAAAAGCAAATTAAGGGTCAATGGAACCTAGGAATGTATGATTTTTACCATAAAAATAATGTCATACCCAGAGGTTTACGCCTTAAACTATTCCCTTCTTTTTACAATCTGAAACCAGAACTCATGACTAAATGGGAGCAAGCATTAACTGAATGCTCACTTAAGCTTATAGGCTACCTGATAGAACACGAAACAGATAAATTAAGTTCTGTAACGCAGGAAATTCATAAGCTTAGTGAGGACCTCAAACAATATGAAACAAGAGATGATTTTCAAAAATCATACAATAAAATTAAAACTGATGTGGAGAGGTTTGCTAAATACATTTCTGAAAGAAAAGAAAAAAAGATTGATAGGGACTTAAATGACTATTCCCTAGGAAAGGTATATTCTTGGAAAAAGGGTAGCAACCAAACATCAGATTCAGAGAATACCGATGTAGAATATGAATCTGCAGACACAGAAACCTCAGACTCTGAAGGTCTCCCTAAATCCATTCTTGTTAATAAGAATAAACAGAAATCTAAACCACACATTAATATTAATAAGCTCCCTTTAGACGTAGGACAAGGAGAGGGAGAGGCAAAACATCCGCAAACCAGAAGACAGGTCTGTTTCAGTCAGAAACCACAACCTCACAAGAACCAACCTTACAAAAAGAAATAATATACAATGAGTCCGTTGACAATTTGAACATTATAAATCTATCCAATAAAGTACTTACCTCTGCACATATATCTGCACTTAAGAAAGGGTTATCCTTTGTACCTTATAACCAAATTAATACGTTCGAGGCCATTAAAGACACACATCTCTTTGTTAGGAAAATCTTACTTAGAAAGTTTTTTGCAAATACAGAAGACCCCAGTATTTTATCCCCTGCTGATCAATCGGCTTTAAATGACCTAATAGTCCTGTTAGAGGAAAATATAAATGCTACTAATGAGGATATTGATAATTCCAGTAATAACAACTGGCGTGAAATATTAAAAATCAAATCTCAATTTGTCCCCCCTAGTCATATTTCTCCTCAGTCAATTACATTCCTTAACCTAGTTTGTAATGACATCTTGACTATTAAGGACAATGGTCATTGTACTGGTAACATGAATAAAGCTGAAACAGAAGCATTACAAGAAATGACCAAATGGACAGATGTCCAAATTAAAAACAGCGACAAAGGGGGTAACATAGTAATATGGCCTACCTCAATGTATGTAGAGGAAGCCATGAAACAACTATGTAACAACACAAACTACAAAAAATTACTGGGGAACCCGACGCAAAACTTTCTAGAAATTGATCGTAAACTTATTGACACTGCTCTGGCAGATAAAGTTATTGACCAGAAAGAACACAAGTACTTAACTGTTAATAATACAAAAGTAGCCACAATGTACCTATTGCCAAAAGTCCATAATACATCACATGCCCACCAGGGAGGCCGATCGTCTCTGGCATAGGATCACTCACAGAGAAAGCTAGTAGATATGTTGATGCTAGGTTAAGACACATAGTAGTTGCTTTACCATCGTATACAAGGGACACTATGCACATCTTAAATAAGATACAAACACTTGAAATGACACAACATTCTACACTAGTCACCTGTGATGTCGAATTCCTGTATACGAGCATTAAAACTGAATGGGGCATCAAAGCTATAACTCACTTCCTACAAAAGGAAGAAAATATGGACCCACTGACTAAAGATTTTGTCATCAGACTACTTAAGTTTGTGTTAACACACAACTACTTTGTATTCGATGATAACTTCTTTCTTCAAGTTTGTGGCACCGCAATGGGCACATCCTGTGCACCTACTTATGCAAATATATACCTGGGCTGGTGGGAAGAGATGATTGTGTTCAATGACAATAACTATAGGTACACACAATACATCTCCCACTGGTCCAGGTATATAGATGATATTCTCCTAGTTTGGGAAGGCCCAATAGAAATATTGAAAGAATTCTTTAAGATGCTTAATGACAATCCATTTGGTCTATATCTTACACATAATGAGAGCATCGAGAAAGTTGAATTCCTAGACCTAACTATTTCAAAGTGTGACAATAGATTGGTGACAGAGACATACAGAAAAGCCACGGCTACTAACAACATCTTGCATGCAACAAGCAATCACCATCCTTCCACTATAAAGAGCCTCCCTTATGGAGAGTACTTAAGATTAAGGAGAAGTCAGCACAAGATTTGAAGGAAAGATTATCTAAAAGAGGCTACTCTAGGAGATTATTAGCCAGAGCATACAATAAAGCACTCAATAAAAATAGACAAGAACTTTTAAAACCTAATATAAAATGTGATTCGGATTCCAATGTTATTAGGTTCATATCGACATACAACACACAGAGTAATCAAGTTAATTCTATCATCCAAAAATATTGGCACATACTACAAAGTGATGAAAGTTTAAAAAAACTGATACCAGAAAGACCATCCTTAACCTTTAGACGAGGTAGAAACCTTATGTTTAATCTTACTATGAGTCACTTTGACAGAAATAAGAATAAAAAACCAATATACCAAGGGTCCACCCCGTGTGGTCATTGTAAAACATGCCAATATATGATAAAAAAAGACTGCATTATTGATAGATTTTCCAAAAAATGGAAAATCAAGACACATATCAATTGCCAGAGTGATAACGTGATCTATTGCCTTTCATGCTCATATAATTTAATTTACACTGGCATGACTACACGCAAATTACGAACACGAATCACAGAACACTTGTGCAATATACGCAATGCAGAAAAGGACCAATTAGATGGGAAACAGATCACTAGTGTAGCCAAACACTTTCTGTTAAAACATTCTGGAAAACCTAATTCTTTTAAATGCTGGGGCCTAGAAAGGGTTAAGCCAGGTATTAGAGGAGGTGATACAGAAAATGTTCTTTTAAGGAAAGAAACAGGATGGATCTTTAGGCTCAATTCAGTCACTCCACGTGGAATGAATGAAGCAAATAATTATTGGGTATTCCTTTAAGGTCAATAAAGTTTTGGATGAATCTCTGTATGTCATATGATATCCTGATGGATCTGAATTATTATCCCAATCTTTTACCCTAATTATGCTTAACTTAAGTTATGTGATATCCATATGCTATTCCTAGGGCTACTCAACCCAAGTGCTAAAAGAATTAAAGTAGAATACAGTGTGTGGAATCTTTATCTATACACTGAATCACATATGGATTTTACTTAAAGCTTATTCTCTTACCTAGTTTATAGATTGGGATCATAGTCCTTGTGCTGCCCATAGTACTTAAAGCCAAGCTATCTGTAACTTGTAAGCTTATGAGACAGATTAAAGGTTATGAAAGTTTGCTTAAGGGTATTTAACAACTTTAGGATACACCATTTTTATATGTATTTTCATACTAATTATGTGGTAATGCCCGTAGTTGCCCCCTTAATACTAATTTCAATTTGAATCATAACCATGACCATAATACTACACACTAGCTTAATGTTGCAGATCGATAATTATATACCCATAGAGATACTATTGCCACATATATGACGTTGTAAAGGCAACTTGCCTGTAACAACATCAGGCAACAAATACACAGCTTTCACTATTGACCCCTGTCAATGTCTAAGACCAATCGGGTTGCTTGTGATATCTGAGGGAATGAGAGAAGCACATTTATTGGTGAATCAATATAATAACACAGTGAGAACTGTCACTGTTAAACCGTTGATCATCAACGGTATAACTGAAGCTCTATGTAAGGATAACTTTGATCACTAGTAGCATGACTGAAGATTCACAGACTTAAACAGCTTCACATACGGAGAATTAAAGACGCGACTTGTACCAGCACAGAGAATCTCCGCTCCCTTTGAAACACATACCACAAGGGATTCCTCTTAAATTAGATTTTAATTTGAATCATACTAAATTTAATGATTCATAATAATAGGGTCAAATTATGTGCTAGAAAATGTGGATATTACATCGATCGTGTAAGTCATTATTTGTACGCATTAACCAATGAGAAGGCAGACTATATACAAGCCCCGTTGTTAAGCGTCAGCCATTGGTGCGTTATGGGGCGTATCTCGCCCCTTACGTGTGATTGGTCAAATCATAGGCTGCTTAGTACTACAAGAAGGGGTGGCACCCGGGCCTCGGCTTGTCCATACCACATTGAAAAAGGCTGCTATACACAGCCGAAACGGGTTTGTGTAAATAGTAAGCACCTTGGTGCACTCTCTTTGGTTTTAACTTCTTTAATTTTATAGTCTCTTGTCCCTGTTACCTGAAGCCGAGGGAGCAGTTATCGGCCAGGAAACAGGGGGACAAGGTGACTTTATTTTGTAAGTTGTATAGGTACTATCAGTTTATATAAGGCCACTTTGACACATAAACTATATTTAGTTTTTAACTTTGAATAATAAAATTAATATTTTTTATATCTTTACTAATTAGTAGGAATGAGTGCTAACATACCCCTACTTTGAGGGTCTCTTCTATCCTCACTTGTAAGTTTTTGTAACATAACATTAAGCATTTATGATTATTATTAGTTTTCTAAGTATGTTTTCCAATTCTATGTGGAAATGTAGCAAATTTAGGGCCAGATTAAAAGGAGAGAGCAAAAAATTGCTTTCTCGAAAGCGATATTTGCACTCTACTTGGTAGAGAGGTGCAATGCGATAAAGACCTCCATGGGCTTCAACGGGAGACTCATTCTCATGCCTTCAGACACATCATGAGAACTAGCGCAGCAAATATATATATATATGTATATGAATATATATATATAAATGTGTTAATATGTGTATATACACATCACATAAATAACATAATTTATGTAAGAACTTACCTGATAAATTAATTTCTTTCATAGTGGCAAGAGTCTATGAGCTAGTGGCGTATGGGATATACATTCCTACCAGGAGAGGGCAAAGTTTCCAAAACCTCAAAATGCCTATAAATACACCTCCCACCACACTCATACCTTAGTTTACCATATAGCCAAGTAGTGAGGTGTAAGAAGGAGTAAAAAAAAAGCATACAAAAAGAGGAACTGGAAAAAACAATGTGCTTTTATACAAAAAAATCATAACCACAAAAAAATAGGGTGGGTCTCATGGACTCTTGCCACTATGAAAGAAATTAATTTATCAGGTAAGTTCCAAAGAATGTAGAGATCTTTCAAGAGAATTCTTAGGATTAGAACACAAGGAAGAAACAACAATTTCCCTATTTATGTTGTTAGAATTCACAACTTTAGGCAGACATTTAAACGAAGTCCGCAAAACGTCTTTATCTTGATGGAAAATCAGATAAGGAGACTCACAAGAGAGAGCCGACAACTCAAACATTTCTAGCAGAAGAGACAGCCAAAAGAAAGAACACTTTCCAAGAAAGTAGTTTAATATCCAAAGAATGTAAAGGCTCAAAAGGAGGAGCCTGCAAAATCCTTAAAACCAAATTGAGACTCCAAGGAGGAGAAATAGACTTAACAGGTTTGATACGAACCAAAGCCTGAACAAAACAGTGAATATCAGGAAGTTTAACAATCTTTCTATGAAATAAGACAGCAAGAGCAGAGATTTGTCCCTTCAAAGTATTTGCAGACAAACCCTCATCTAAACCATCCTGAAGAAACTGTAAAATCCTAGGAATTCTAAAAGAATGCCAACAGAATTTATGAGAGGAGCACCATGAAATATAGGTTTTCCAAACCTGATAATAAATCTTCCTTGAAACAGACTTACGAGCCTGTAACATAGTGCTAATCACTGAGTCAGAGAAACCTCTATGACTAAGAACTAATCTGCCCCCCACCAGCTGAACTGGATTGAGGGCCATACCTTCATGCAGTCTTGGGGGCTGGATTTGTTTTTTTATAAGGCTTGATTTTATTCCAATTTGAAGATGGTCTCCAATTAGAACCAGAGGCCTTAGGGAAAGGAGTGTTTTTTGTTCTCTATTATTACGAAAGGAATGAAAACTATTAGGAGCCTTAAATTTACCCTTAGACTTTTTATCTTGGGGAAGAAAAACGCCCTTCCCCCCAGTGATAGTGGAAATAATAGAATCCAATTGAGAACCAAATAAGTTCTTACCCTGGAAAGATAAAGATAGTAATCTCGATTTAGACATCATGTCAGCATTCCAAGATTTAAGGCATAAAGCTCTTCTAGCTAAAATTGCTAAAGACGTAGATTTAAAATTGATCTTAATAACGTCAAATATAGCATCACAAATGAAATGATTAGCATGTTAAAGTAAAAGAACAATGCTAGACAAATCAGGATCGACTACCTGTTGAGCTAAGCTATCCAACCAAAAAGTTGAAGCAGCAGCCACATCAGAAATGGCAGGTCTAAGAATATAGCCAGAATGCAAATCAGATTTTATTTTCTGAGATAAGATTCAATCTTCCTGTCTAAAGGATCCTTAAAATAAGTACCATCTTCCATAAGAATAGTAGTACGTTTGGCAAGAGTGGAAATAGCCCCATCAACCTTAGGGGCTTTTTCCCAAAACTCTAAATTAGCCACAGGTAAAGGATACTACTTCTTAAACCTAGAAGAAGGATTAAAAGAAGAACCAGGTCTAGACCATTCTTTAGTAATCATATTAGAGATAGCATCTGGAATAGGAAAAACCTAAGGAGTAACCTCAGGAGGTTTAAAAACAGAATGTAAACGTTTACTGGCTTTGTTATCAAGAGGACTAGACTCTTCAATACCAAAAGTTAACAAAACTTCCTTCAACAAATAAAGAATATATTTAATCTTAAAAAGAGATTTGTCAATTTCAGTGTCTGATGCAGGATCCTCTGAACCAGCGAGATCCTCATCAGCAGAGGATACTTCAGTATGTTGTTGGTCAATACAAATGTCATCAGATTTATGAGAAGTTTTAAAAGACCTTTAACGTTTATTTGAAGGTGGAATAGCAGACATAGCCTTCTCTATAGCTGCAACAATATAATTCTTCACACCTGCAGGAATATCATGTACATTAGACGTTGAAGGAACATCAGACCATGTATTTGTACTGATAGAAACATTATCAGCATGCAAAAGCTTGTCATGACAAATGCCACATAATTGAGCTGAAGAAATAACATCAGCTTGCTTACAACAAACACGCTTCCTACAGTAACAGAGGCAGGATCAGTCTGAGACATCTTGCAAAATGTAAATAGAAAAAAATAACATTTAAACAAAATATCCAATTTCCTCATATAGCAGTTTCAGGAATGGGAAACAATGCTTATGCTAAAACAATATGCAAAAAGCAAGCATCATAGCTCTCTATAATATAAAGAGAGCAAGAAGCATTAAAGGAAGAGTGGTAATGTAACAAAAATGTTGGCGCCAAGTATGACGCATGACTCAAAAAGAAGTGAATTTTTTTGGCTCCAAAGCTGACACCAGGAAATGATGCAACTCGCATCATAACAAGCGCGACCGCGCCAAAAAACCTAATGTCAACAAAGATGCAGGAAATGACAAAACTTGCATCACTATAGGCGCAACTTTGCGCCAAAATTTTTCACGCCAAGAATGACGCAATAAAAAAGAAAATTTATGCTTACCTGATAAATGTATTTCTTTTTTGACACGATGAGTCCACGGATCATCTTAATTACTAATGGGATATTCACCTCCTGGTCAGCAGGAGGCGGCAAAGAGCATCACAGCAGAGCTGTTAAATAGCTCCTCCCTTCCCTCCCACTCCAGTCATTCGACTGAAGTTAGGAAGAGAAAGGAAAAGCCAAGGTGCAGAGGTGTCTGAAGTTTACAATAACCCATAACCTGTCAAAAAGAACAGGGCGGGCCGTGGACTCATCGTGTCAAAAAAGAAATACATTTATCAGGTAAGCATAAATTTTCTTTGCTTTTTTAAGACACAATGAGTCCACGGATCATCTTAATTACTAATGGTATTCAATACCCAAGCTAGTGTACACCGATGATACGGGAGGGACAAGACAGGGAACCTAAACAGAAGGCACCACTGCTTGAAGAACCTTTCTCCCAAAAGTGGCCTCAGCCGAGGCAAAAGAGTCAAACTTGTAAAACCTTAAAAAAGAGAGGACCAAGTTGCATCCTTGCAAATCTGTTCACAGTAGCAACATTTTTTGGACGCCCATGAGGGAGCAACAGCCCTCATGGAATAAGCCGTAACTCTCTCTTGAGGCTGCTGACCAGCAGTCTCATATGCAAAACGTAAGATACTCTACAGCCAGAAAGAAAGAGAAGTAGCCATAGCTCTCTGTCCCTTGCGTTTTCCTGAGAAAACCACAAACAAGGAAGACTGACGACAGTCCTTAGTCCCCTGCAGGTAAAAACTTTAAAGCACGGACTACTTCCAAATTGAACAGAAGTCTTTCCATCTGAGAAAAAGGATTAGGACACAAGAAAAGATCAACAATCTCCTGATTAATGTTCCGATCAGAAACAACCTTAGGAAGAAATCCTTAGTTAGTACGTAAAACTACCTGATCTTAATGGAAGTAAGATAAGGAGACTCATACTGAAATGCTGAGAGCTCTGGCACTCTCTGAGCAGAAGAAATAGCAACAAGAAATAAAATTTTCCAAGATAACAACTCAATATCTAAAGGAAAGAATAGGCTCAAACAGAGCACCTTGAAAAAATCTGAAAACTAAACTCAGACTCCATGGAGGAGTAACTGGTATGAACACAGGCCTGATCCTGACTAAGGCCTGATAAAATGATTGGTAGCTGTCCCAGATGCACAGACGTTTGTGTAACAAAATAGAGAAAGACAGAGTTTTTACCCATTAGGGAACTTGACGATAAATCTTCCTCCAAATCCTCTTGGAGAAAAGACAAAAAATCTAGGAATCCTATCTACTCCATGAGTTGTCCATGGATTCACCCAATAGAGATATTTACGCCATATCTCATGATAAATTTTGACTAATAACAGGTTTTCGAGACTGAATCATGGTCACAATGACCGAGACAGAAAAACCCCGCTTGAAAATAAGTGTTCAATCTCCAGGCAGTCAGTATGAGATAAAACAGATTTGGGTGAAGGATGGGCCCGAGAATTAGAAGGTCCTTCCTCAACGGAAGTCTCCAAGGTGGCAGAGATGATATGTCCACCAGATCTGCATACCAAATCCTACAAGGCGAAGTCGGTGCTATGAGGATCACCGAAACCCTCTCCTGCTTGATTCGAGCAATGGCCCGAGGAAGAAAAGCAAACGTAGGAAAAAGCTGGAGAACACTTCCGGATAGAGTTCCAACTCCCCTGGATGAAAGGACTGCCTGCGCAGGAAATTCTCCTCCCAAATGTTCCACCCCTGGGATGTAGCTCGCCAACAGGCAGCAAGAATAGGCCTCCGCCCACTGAATTATTTTGGATACCTCTGTCATCACTAAGAAACTCCTCGTTCCTCTCTGATGATTGAAGGAAGCCACTGACGTCATTTTGATCGACTGGAACATGGTAAACTGGACCGAGGCTAACTGAGGCCAGGCCAGAAGAACATGGTAGATCGTTCTCAGCTCCAGAATGTTTATAGGAAGAAAAGACTCTGGCTGAGTTCAAACCCCCTTAGCCCTTAGGGAGCCCCAGACTGCTCCTCACCCTAGAAGGCTGGCATCTGTCACAAACACCCAAGATGGTCTGCGAAAGCAGGTTCCCTGGGAGAGATGATCCAGAGACAACCATCACTGAATAGAATCCCTTGTCTCCTGCTCCAGTAGTATTCAAGGAGACAAATCTGTATAATCTCCGATCCATTGCCTGAACATGCTTAACTGCAGAGGTCTGAGATGGAACCGAGCAAACTGGATGATGTCCACCATCAGCCCGATTACCTCCATGCACTGAGTCACTGAAGGCCCGAGAAGTGGACTAAATGACTAAACAAGTATCGATAAACTCTGATTTCCTGACACTCTGTCAGAAAAATCTTCATTGATATGGAATCTATAATGGTTCCCAAGAAGTTACCCTTGTGCATGGGACTAAGAAACTCTTTTCCAAATTTACCTTACACCCGTAAGACCACGGGAAGGAGAACTCCAAGTCTGTGTGAAATCTTGCTAGCTGTAAGGATGGAGCCTGGACTAGAATGTCGTCCAGATAGGACGCCACTGCAATGTCCTGTAACCGAAGCACCGCCAACAGCGCTCCCAGAGTCTTCGTGAAAACTCAGAGCTGAGGCAAGACCGAAAAGAAGAGCCACAAACTGGAAGACTTTGTTCAACTTGTGAATGGCACATGAAGGTACGCATCCTTTAAATCCACTGTTGTATAAATTGACCCTCTTGGATCAATCAAGGGAAAAATGGAACGAATAGTTGCCATATTGACGGACGGTACAATAAGAAAATCTGTTTAGACTCCTGAGATCTAAAAAGTGGTCTGAATATTCCCTCTTTTTTTGGAAACCACAAACCGATTGGTATAAACCCCCCCCCCCCCGACCCAGTAACCTGTATTGGAACTGGAATAATCATTCCCAGGTCTGAGATGTCTCTTACGCAGTGTAAGAACGACCTCTCCTTTTGTCTGATCTGCAGATAATCGTGAAAGCAGAAACCTGCCTCTGGGAGGAAAACGGTTTAACTCTAATTTGAATTCCTGGGACACTATTTCCTATTGCCCAGGGATTCTGAACATCTCGAACCCAAGACTGAAAGTCTGCCCTCTACAAGATCTGATCCTGGATCGGGGGCATGTCCGTCATGCTGTCTTTGATTTTTGTTGAAATTTTTTAAAATTTCAAAGGAGATTATTTCTGTCAAGCCAAGTTCCAACAAGGTCTTCCCCTTGAAATGAATCGTTAAAGGCTTAGAGCATACATCCGTAGAACAAGGCTCTAACCATAAAGCTCTGTGAGCTGGAACAGAGAAACCTGAAACCAATGCTCCCATTTTGATAACTTGAAGGGAGGAATTTGAAATAAAGGAATTAGCCAATATGAAAGCCTTTATCCTATCCTGGATTTTATCCAGGGGAGTTTCTGACTTAATAGCATCAGACAACGCATCAAACCAATATGCAGTCGCATTAGTGACGGTAGTAAAATACACAGTTGGGTGCCATTGTAAGCCCTGGTGTACATCCCCTTTCTAATTTTCGTCCATAGGACCTTTGAAAAATCCAATTATCCTCTAAGGGTATAGTAGTTCTCTTAGCTAAGCTGGAAACTACTCCTTCCACCCTAGGCAATGATTGCCCAGCCTCCTTAGCAGAGTCGGCTAAGGGAAACATCCTTTTAAATATAGGGAATGCGGCCTTTTCCATTCCTTATAACTTACTGTATGCAGTAGGATAGAATACACCTGTATTGTCGGAGTCGCCCCGGGTAGATAAAACCTCCTAAAATAACAAATGGAGGTGTTCATTAAAGGCAAATTCAGTAGCCTGCAAATCATGGTTTAGGCAAGATTATTTGTAACCCACCAGTGAAAGTGGACTCGCTGTGTGGAACACACAGCCGCAGCTGGATTCGAACTCTCGACCTTCAGCTTTTAAGGCAGTTTACCACTAAGCCAAGGATCAAATAAAAGATATTATTCCATCTGAGTCTGAGAATTCTCTCTCAGATAGTCCCGAAGTATCTTCCTCTTTCAGGTAACAGGGAAGAACCATTCGGAATAGTAACTACTGAATCAAACAATTTTCTTTATTCTAAATGATTGAAAATAATTCCTTTAGTGATGTTTTCTACCCCGTGGGAAAAAAACATATAATGCATGAAATGCAGAGTAACTCTGGGTGGAGTTGAAAAGGAAGCGCAGGACACTGCGTGTGGGCCATAAAGTTTAGCAGGACACTATAGGAGAAATTTGTGGAATAGATTGACCATTGTCAACAGACTCCTAAACAGCAATCACCTTAGAAGGAGTAGGTTCAGAAAAAGGGAGAAATGTTTTAACAAAAATTGACACATAACAAAAACGTTACTGTCTCTTTAATTTTAAAAAGTAACTCATTTTTTGTGTGCTTTTGTTCCATCCTAAGTCACAAAGGAAGAAAAACAATAAACAGCTGAATTCTTTTAATAAAAATTAACAGATAAAAAACGTTACTGTCTCTTTAAATTCTAAACTGTAACTTTTTATTTTTAGTGTGCAGAACAAACTAAAATAGTACTTAAGTAATGCAGAAGTTAACCACACCTCAGCTAAACCTTGCTGAGGTGTCCATCTGCCCTTATAATATGTTTTGCTATAAACATAAAATGACATAAAAAATAACGGAACTGCAGAATGTCTTAGAATTATTGATCTTTAATTCCAGTTGCTGCAAAGGGGAGACTGATTGAAGGTAATTGCAACTAGTTTCATAACGGATTGTAATTAGCAGGGACCCTATCATATGCTCTACTAACTGAGAGCATTATGATCCGGACTATAGCTGCAATCTCTGCGACCACTATGTACAGTGTAAAGAGTCCTTTCGTTTCAACCTTCCTTTTCCGACAACGGAGTTAGAGACTAGAGTGTGCAGTCAAAATTGGCCCCACTACGCTCCCATTTCCATAGGTCCGCCCATCATGGGCGTCACAACATCAGGCTCTCTTCTCGATACAGCCTTAACTCACTAGGTGCGCAGTCCAAAATGGCGCCACCCGAATCTCCGCCCATCGTGGGCATTACATAGCAAGCACCGGTCGCCATTATCCTAACTAAGATACTTAACTTAGTAGGATGATGGAGTTAATATAACAAGCATTACGCCACCGGGAGCCCAAGAACCTATCTGGGGGCAAATTTGGCAACTACTTTGTATATAAAGGGCTAGCCAAAAATATGTGACCAAGAGTCTCCGCTACTCAGGAAAAAACACAATTTATGCTTACCTGATAAATTTATTTCTCTTGTGGTGTATCCAGTGCACGGATCATCCATTACTTGTGGGATATTCTCATTCCCAACAGGAAGTTGCAAGAGGAAACCCACAGCAGAGCTGCAATATAGCTTCTCCCCTAACTGTCATAGCCAGTCATTCGACCGAAAACAAGCCGAGAAAGGAGGAACCATAGGGTGCAGTGGTTACTGTAGTTTAAATTTAAAAATTACCTGCCTTAAAATGACAGGGCGGGCCGTGGACTGGATCCATCACAAGAGAAATAAATTTATCAGGTAAGCATAAATTGTGTTTTCTCGTGTAAGGTGTATCCAGTCCACGGATCATCCATTACTTGTGGGATGAAGGGAGGGACAAGGCAGGAACTTAAATGGAAGGAAACACTGCCTGTAAAACCTTTCTCCCAAATATAGCCTCCGAAGAAGCAAAAGTATCAAATTTGCAAAATTTTGAAAAAGTATGAAGCGAACACCAAGTCGCCGCCTTGCAAATCTGTTCAACAGAAGCCTCATTTTTAAAGGCCCAAGTGGAAGCCACAGCTCTAGTGGAATGAGCTGTAATCTTTTCAGGAGGCTGCTGTCCAGCAGTCTCATAGGCTAAGTGGATTAAGCTTCTTAGTCAAAAAGAAGGAGAGGTTGCCGAAGCCTTTTGACCTCTCCTCTGTCCAGAGTAGACAACAAACCAAGCAGATGTTTGACAAAAATCTTTAGTAGCTTGTAAGTAAAACTTTAAAGCACGGACCACGTCCAGATTGTGTAACACAAGGATGGAACAACAATCTCTTGATTGATATTCTTGTTAGATATCACTTTAGGTAAGAACCCATATTTGGTACGCAGGACTACCTTATCCGTATGAAAAATCAGATAAGGAGAATCACATTGTAAGGCAGATAACTCAGAGACTCTACGCGCCGAGGAAATAGCTACCAAAAAAAGGACTTTCCAAGATAAAAGTTTGATATCTATGGAATGAAGAGGTTCAAACGGAACTTCTTGAAGAACCTTAAGAACCAAGTTTAAGCTCCATGGTGGAGCAACCGGCTTAAACACAGGCTTGATTCTAACTAAAGCCTTACAAAAAGCCTGAACGTCTGGAACATCTGCCAGACACTTAACTAGCTGACAATCCTTTTTCCAAACCTTCTTGGAGAAAAGATAATATCCTAGGAATCCTGACCTTACTCCATGAGTAACCCTTGGATTCACACCAATAAAAATATCTACGCCATACCTTATGGTAAATTTTCCTGGTGACAGGCTTTCGTGCCTGTATTAAGGTATCAATAACTGACTCGGAGAAGCCACGCTTTGATAAAATCAAGCGTTCAATCTCTAGGCAGTCAGCCACAGAGAAATTAGATTTGGATGGTTGGAAGGACCTTGAAGTAGAAGGTCCTGTCTCAGAGGCAGAGACCATGGTGGAAAGGATGACATGTCCACTAGATCTGCATACCAGGTCCTGCGTGGGCACGCAGGTGCTATCAGAATCACCGATGCTCTCTCCTGCTTGATCTTGGCAATCAGTCGAGGGAGCAGAGGAAAAGGTGGAAACACATAAGCCAGGTTGAAAGACCAGGGCGCTGCTAGAGCATCTATCAGTGTCGCCTTGGGATCCCTGGACCTGGATCCGTAACACGGAAGCTTGGCGTTCTGGCGAGAGGCCATGAGATCCAGTTCTGGTTTGCCCCAACGATGAATCAGTTGTGCAAATACCTCCGGATGGAGTTCCCACTCTCCCGGATGAAATGTCTGACGACTTAGAAAATCCGCCTCCCAGTGCTCTACACCTGGGATATGGATAGCTGATAGGTGGCAAGAGTGAATCTCTGCCCAGCGAATTATTTTTGAAACTTCTAACATCTCTAGGGAACTTCTTGTTCCCCCTTGATGGTTGATGTAAGCTACAGTCGTGATGTTGTCCGACTGAAATCTGATGTACCTCAGAGTTGCTAACTGAGGCCAAGCCTGAAGAGCCTTGAATATCGCTCTTAGTTCCAGAATATTTATTGGAAGGAGAGACTCCTCCTGAGTCCACGATCCCTGAGCCTTCAGGGAGTTCCAGACTGCACCCCAACCTAGAAGGCTGGCATTTGTTGTTACAATTGTCCAATCTGGCCTGCGAAAGGTCATACCTTTGGAAAGATGGACCCGAGATAGCTACCAGGGAAAAGAATCCCTGGTCTCTTGGTCCAGATTCAGTTGAGGGGACAAATCTGTGTAATCCCCGCTCCACTGACTGAGCATGCATAGTTGCACCGGTCTGAGATGTAAGCATGCAAACGGCACTATGTCCATTGCCGCTACCATTAAGCCGATTACTTCCATACACTGAGCCACCAAAGGGCGCGGAATGGAATGAAGAACCCGGCAGGAATTTAGAAGCTTTGATAACCTGGACTCCGTCAGGTGAATTTTCATTTCTACAGAATCTATCAGAGTCCCTGAAAGGAAACTCTTGTGAGTGGGGATAGAGAACTATTTTCCTTGTTCACTTTCCACCCATGCGACCTCAGAAATGCCAGTACTACGTCCGTATGAGACTTGGCAATTTGGAAGTTTGACACCTGTATCAGGATGTTGTCTAAATAAGGGGCTACTGCTATGCCCCGCGGCCTTAGGACCGCCAGAAGCGACCCTAGAACCTTTGTAAAGATTATTGGGGCTGTAGCTAATCCAAAGGGAAGAGCTACAAACTGGTAATGCCTGTCTTGAAAGGCAAACCTGAGAAACCGATGATGATCTTTGTGTATCAGAATGTGAAGATAAGCATCCTTTAGATCCACTGTAGTCATATATTGACCCTCCTGGATCAGTGGTAGGATGGTACGAATAGTTTCCATCTTGAACGACGGAACTTTGAGGAATTTGTTTAAGATCTTTAGATCCAAAATTGGTCTGAAGGTTCCCTCTTTTTTGGGAACCACAAACAGATTTGAGTAAAAACCCTGTTCCTGTTCACTCCCATAACTAGGAGGTCTCGTACACAGTGTAAGAATGCCTCTCTCTTTATCTGGTGTGCAGATAATTGTGAAAGGTGAAATCTCCCTTTTGGGGGGGAAGCTTTGAAGTCCAGAAGATATCCCTGGGATATAATTTCCAATGCCCAGGGATCCTGAACATCTCTTGCCCACGCCTGGGCGAAGAGTGAAAGTCTGCCCCCTACTAGATCCGTTACCGGATAGGGGGCGGTTCCTTCATGCTGTCTTAGAGGCAGCAGCAGGCTTTTTTGACCTGCTTACCTTTTTTCCAGGTCTGGTTTGGTCTCCAGACCGTCTTGGCTTGAGCAAAAGTTCCCTCTTGTTTATTATTAGAGGAAGTTGATGCCGCACCTGCCTTGAAGTTTTGAAAGGCACGAAAATTAGACTGTTTGGCCCTAGATTTGGACCTGTCCTGAGGAAGGGCATGACCTTTTCCTCCAGTGATATCAGCAATAATCTCCTTCAAACCAGGCCCGAATAGGGTCTGCCCCTTGAAGGGAATGTTAAGTAGCTTAGATTTTGAAGTCACGTCAGCTGACCATGATTTAAGCCATAGTGCTCTGTGCGCCTGTATAGCAAAACCAGAATTCTTAGCCGTTAGTTTAGTCAAATGAACAATGGCATCAGAATAAAAGAATTGGCTAGCTTAAGTGCTCTAAGTTTGCCAAGTATGTCATCCAATGGAGTCGCTACCTGTAAAGCCTCTTCCAGAGACTCAAACCAGTACGCCGCAGCAGCAGTGACAGGGGCAATGCATGCAAGGGGCTGTAGGATAAAACCTTGTTGAATAAATATTTTCTTAAGGTAACCTTCTAATTTTTTATCCATTGGATCTAAAAAAGTACAACTGTCCTCGACAGGGATAGTAGTACGCTTTTCTAGAGTAGAAACTGCTCCCTCCACCTTAGGGACTGTCTGCCATAAGTCCCGTGTGGTGGCGTCTATTGGAAACATTTTTCTAAAAATAGAAGGGGAAGACAACGGCACACCTGGTCTATCCCATTCCTTATTAATAATTTTTGTAAACCTTTAAGGTATTGGAAAAACATCAGTACACACAGGCACTGCAAGTATTTATCCAGTCTACACAATTTCTCTGGCACTGCAATGGAATCACAGTCATTCAGAGCAGCTAAAACCTCCCTAAGCAACACGCGGAGGTGTTCAAGCTTAAATTTAAATGTAGAAATATTAGAATCAGGTATCTTCCTGAGTCATTAACATCACCCATTGACTGAAGCTCTCTTTCCTCAGCTTCTGCATATTGTGAGGCAGTATCAGACATGGTTCTTAAAGCGTCAGTATGCTCTGCATTTTGTCTCACCCCAGAGCTATCTCGCTTACCTCTAAGTTCAGGTAGTCTGGCTAATAACGCTGACAGTGTATTATCCATGACTGCCGCCATGTCTTGTAAAGTAAACGCTATGGGCGCCCTAGATGTACTTGGCGCCATTTGAGCGTGAGTCCCGTAAGCGGGAGTCAAAGGGTCTGACACGTGGGGAAAGTTAGTCGGCATAACTTCCCCCTCGTCAGATTCCTCTGGTGATAAAAATTTTTAAAGACAGAAAATGATCTTTATTGCCTAAAATGAAATCAGTACAATTGGTACACATTCTAAGAGGGGGTTCCACCATGGCTTTTAAACATAATGAACAAGGAGTTTCTTCTATGTCAGACATGTTTATACAGACTAGCAATGAGACTAGCAAGCTTGGAAAACACTTTAAATCAAGTTAACAAGCAAATATAAAAAACGGTACTGTGCCTTTAAGAGAAACAAATTTTGTCAGAATTTGAAAAACAGTGAAAAAATGCAGTAAATCAAACGAAATTTTTACAGTGTATGTAATAGGCTAGCAGAGCATTGCACCCACTTGCAAATGGATGATTAACCCCTTAGTTCAAAAAACGGATAAAAAAAACGAAATAGACGTTTTTTAACAGTCGCAACCAACTGCCACAGCAAGCTGTAGCCCTACCTTCCCCAATAAACGACTTTGGAAAGCCTTTGGGCCCTTTAGAGATGTCCTATAGCATTCAGAGGGCCTTTGAGGGAATCTGGATGTCTTAGTCTGTAATTTTAACTGCTCACAAAAGCGCTAAAATAGGCCCCTCCCACTCATACTACAACAGTGGAAAGCCTCAGGAAACTGTTTCTAGTCAAAATTTAAGCCAACCATGTGGAAAAACTAGGCCCCAATAAAGTTTTATCACCAAAGCATATATAAAAACGATTAAACATGCCAGCAAATGTTTTATATTGCAATATCATAAGGGTATTACCCCTGGGAGTAAGCATGATACCAGTCGTTATTAAATCACTGTATTCAGGCTTAACTTATATTAATCTGGTATCAGCAGCATTTTCTAGTGTTTTCCATCTCTAGAAAAAATTATAACTGCACATACCTGATAGCAGAATAAACTGCACGCCATTCTCTCGCTGAAGTTTTACCTCATCTGTGTAATCCCCTCAGACATATGTGAGAACAGCAATGGATCTTAGTTACAGCCTGCTAAGATCATAGAAACCTCAGGCAGATTCTTCTTCTATTTACTGCCTGAGATAAAATAGCACAACTCCGGTACTATTTAAAAATAACAAACTTTTGATTGAAGAAAATAAACTAGCTATATTTAACCACTCTCTCTTACGACCTCCTTGCTTGTTGAGAGTTGCAAGAGAATGACTGCCTATGACAGTTAGGGGAGGAGCTATATTGCAGCTCTGCTGTGGGTTTCCTCTTGCAACTTCCTGTTAGGAATGAGAATATCCCACAAGTAATGGATGATCCGTGGACTGGATACATCTTACAAGAGAAATAACGTTTTTTCTCAATAAAACCCCCCAAAAATAAACCACCATCTCCACAGCCCCAGTGCCTGCTTATACAATGCTGTCACTTTGAAATCATTCCCCTTAATGTATAGGAATATATCCCATGAATAAAGTGCTTCACTCATCTGAGATTCTAGACCCAGAATAAAAAAAAGTCAGCACTTACCTTTGTATTCTGCCCGACAGCAGGGCCGCTCAGCAGGTTTAGGAGGTCCTTTCCCTCCCATAGCCTTGTGGAAAAAGATAAAGCCTGAGTCATCTTTACTTAGGCTATCAGGATTAGAGCAGCATAAATGTATGGGAGGCGCAGTGAGAATTATGTCCCACCAGTTCCCATTGCTTTAAAGCCACCAAAAGCTCTACTGAAGAGACTGATATGGACTATGGCTACACTCTAGAACAAAGCAGCACAATCTTGTACTACTTTAAAAATAATAAACTCTTGATTGAAGAATCTATTCTAACACCTCACTTTACCTCTTCCTATCACTAATGTAGGCAAAGAGAATGACTGGAGTGGGAGGGAAGGGAGGAGCTATTTAACAGCTCTGCTGTGGTGCTCTTTGCCTCCTCCTGCTGACCAGGAGGTGAATATCCCATTAGTAATTAAGATGATCCGTGGACTCATCGTGTCTTAAAAAAGAAAACATAATTTTGCGTCCTTGTGAGCCTAGTTTGCCAGCAAAATTTTTGGAAACAAAGGTCAAATTTGAAAGAGCTGGAACTCCAGGTAAGAAAAAAATAATTTAAATAAACTTCCCAAAAACATAATTTCCATACTGAAACTGTTAGACTGCAAAAGGGAAATATAAATAGACCTGACTCATGGCAAATATAAGCAAACACATATATTTAAAACTTTACAATATAATATAAAAGCGTAAAACATAGCTGAGAGTGTCAAAAAATGATACATACTTACTAGAAGACACCCGTCCACATATAGCAGATAGCCAAACCAGTACTGAAAAATATCAGCAGAGGTAATGGTATAGGAGTCGAAAGTCAATCTGAAAAGGGAGGCAGGGGATGAATCCCTGCGACTGATTACAGAGAGCCTTTGAATAGATTTCCCATAGGTGAAACCATAAAATCAACAGACAATACTCCCTTCACATCCCTCTGACAAACACTGTACTCCGAGGAATTGGGCTTCAAAAATGCTTAGAAGCGCCTATCATAGAAGAAATCAAGCATATCTTACTTCACCACCTCCATAGGAGGCAAAGTTTGTAAAACTAAGGTATGAGTGGGAGGTGTATTTATAGGCATTTTGAGGTTTGGGAAAATTTGACCCCTCCTGGTAGGAATGTATATCCCATACGTCACTAGCTCATGGACTCTTGCCACTTACATGAAAGAAATGTATATAATCATATACATATATATTTACACTGAACACACAGTCCCCATAGACATAGCAAAACACCCCAAAACCGCCAATGTAAGCCCTCCAAAAAAATTAAAGATGCTACTTTTTATTTTAATAAAGGGAGACTATTCCTAATTTTGGTGGCAATTTGGGCACATTTATAAAATTAACCAGAGATCTGATCTCTGGTTAATTTCATGAGTGCTAATTGCTAGTGCTCCACTTGTAATATAGCCCTTCGTCAGCAAGCTAAATCAGCATTTTAAAATTTACGGCTAGATTACGAGTTGAGCGTTAGACTGAAAAAGCAGCGTTAACAGGTCTCAAGCGCTGCTATTACAAATTTTGCAGGTTTAGGGGCAATGCACACTTCTTTGGCCTTACCGCAAAACCACTTACGTAAACTTCGTAAAGTCTTTTTTCTATGGGACTTCCATAGCGCTGGTATTACGAGTCTGTCCTGGGAGGCCACAAAGCGAGCGGTACACCCTACCCTGTCAAGAGTCCTAACGCATTTAAAAGTCAGTAGTTAAGAGTTTTATGGTACAACGCCGTAACATAAAACTCATAACTAAAGTGCTAAAAAGTACACTAACACCCATAAACTACCTATTAACCCCCTAAACCGAGGCCCTCCCGCATTGCAAACACTAAAATAAAATTTTTAACCCTTAATCTGCCGCTCTGGACACTGCCGCCACCTACATTACATTTATGAACCCCTAATCTGCTGCCCCAACATCGCCGACACCTACATTATATTTATTAACCCCTAATCTGCCGCCCCCAATGTCGCCGCAACCTACCTACACTTATTAACTCCTAATCTGCCGCCCCCAAACATCGCCGACACTATAATAAACATATTAACCCCTAAACCGCCGCACTCCCGCCTTGCAAACATTAGTTAAATATTATTAACCCATAATCTGCCGTCCCTAACATCGCTGCCACCTACCTACATTTATTAACCCCTAATCTGCCGCCCCCAATGTCGCCGCCACTATACTAAATGTATTAACCCCTAAACCGAAGTCTAACCCTAACACCCCCTAATTGAAATATAATTTAAATAAATCTAACTAAAAATTCCTATCATTACCTAAATAATTCCTATTTAAAACTAAATACCTGTAAAATAAACCCTAAGCTAGCTACAATATAACTAATAGTTACATTGTAGCTATCTTAGGGTTTATTTTTATTTTACAGGCAAGTTTGTATTTATTTTAACTAGGTAGAATAGTTATTAAATAGTTATTAACTATTTAATAACTACCTAGCTAAAATAAATACAAAAGTACCTGTAAAATAAAACCTAACCTAAGTTACAATAACACCTAACACTACACTATAATTAAATAAATTAACTAAATTAACAACAATTAAATCAATTAAATTAAATTAGCTAAAGTACAACCCCCCCCCCACTAAATTACAGAAAATAAAACAAATTACAAGATATTTAAACTAATTACACCTAATCTAATAGCCCTATCAAAATAAAAAAAAAACCTAGCCTAAACTAAACTATCAATAGCCCTTAAAAGGGCCTTTTGCGGGGCATTGCCCCAAAGTAATCAGCTCTTTTACCTGTAAAAAATACAAACTACCCCCCAACAGTAAAACCCACCACCCACACAAACAACCCCCCAAATAAAATACTATCTAAAAAAAACTAAGCTCCCCATTGCCCTGAAAAGGGCATTTGGATGGGCATTGCCCTTAAAAGGGCAGTTAGCTCTTTTGCGGCCCAAACCCTAATTTAAAAAATAAAACCCACCCAATACACCCTTAAAAAAACCTAACACTAACCCCCTGAAGATCGACTTACAGTTCTGAAGACCGGACATCCATCCTCAAGGAAGCAGCAGAAGTCTTCATCCAACCGGGCTGAAGTCCTCAACGAAGCCGGAAGAATTCTTCATCCAAGCCGGGAGAAGTGGTCCTCCAGACGGGCATGAAGTCTTCATCCAGACGGCATCTTCTATCTTCATCCATCTGACGCAGAGCGGCTCCATCTTCAAGACATCCGACGCGAATGAAGGTTCCTTTAAGTGACGTCATCCAAGATGGCGTTCCTTAGATTCCGATTGGCTGATAGAATTCTATCAGCCAATCGGAATTAAGGTAGAAAAAATCCTATTGGCTGATGCCGTCTGGATGACCACTTCGCCCGGCTTGGATGAAGACTTCTCCCGGCTTCGTTGAGGACTTCGGCCCTGTTGGATGAAGACTTCTGCCGCTTCCTTGAGGATGGATGTCCGGTCTTCAGAACTGTAAGTCGATCTACAGGGGGTTAGTGTTAGGTTTTTTTAAGGGTGTATTGGGTGGGTTTTATTTTTTAGATTAGGGTTTGGGCCGCAAAAGAGCTAACTGCCCTTTTAAGGGCAATGCCCATCCAAATGCCCTTTTCAGGGCAATGGGGAGCTTAGTTTTTTTTAGATAGTATTTTATTTGGGGGGTTGTTTGTGTGGGTGGTAGGTTTTACTGTTGGGGGGGCTGTTTGGATTTCTTTTTACAGGTAAAAGAGCCGATTCCTTTGGGGCAATGCCCCGCAAAAGGCCCTTTTAAGGGCTATTGATAGTTTAGTTTAGGCTAGGGTTTTTTTTATTTTGGGGGGGCTTTTTTTTATTTTGATAGGGCTATTAGATTAGGTGTAATTAGTTTAAATATCTTGTAATTTGTTTATTATTTTCTGTAATTTAGTGTTTATTTTTTTTTGTACTTTAGC
The DNA here is from genome assembly GCF_027579735.1 of Bombina bombina. NCBI lineage: Eukaryota > Metazoa > Chordata > Amphibia > Anura > Bombinatoridae > Bombina > Bombina bombina. The sequence goes on from NC_069502.1 coordinate 554,403,529, forward strand.
TAATTTAATTTATTTAATTGTTGTTAATTTAGTTAGTTTATTTATTTGATTATAGTGTAGTGTTAGGTGTTATTGTAACTTAGGTTAGGTTTTATTTTACAGGTACTTTTGTATTTATGTTAGCTAGGTAGTTATTAAATAGTTAATAACTATTTAATAACTATTCTACCTAGTTAAAATAAATACACACTTGCCTGTAAAATAAAAATAAACCCTAAGCTAGATACAATGTAACTATTAGTTATATTGTAGTTATCTTAGGGTCTATTTTATAGGTAAGTATTTAGTTTTAAATAGGAATAATTTAGTTAAATGGACAGTTTACACCAGAATTTTTATTGTTTTAAAAGATAGATAATCCTTTTTATTACCCATTCCCCAGTTTTGCATAACCAACAGTTATATTAATATACTTTTAACCTCTGTGATTATCTTGTATCTAAGCCTCTGCAAACTGCCCCTTTATTTCAGTTCTTTTGACAGACTTGCAGTTTAGCCAATCAGTGCCTGCTCCCAGATAACTTCACGTGCACGAGCACAGTGTTATCTATATGAAATACATGAACTAACACCCTCTAGTGGTGAAAAACTGTTAAAATGCATTCTGAAAAGAGGCGGCCTTCAAGGTCTAAGAAATCAGCATATGAACCTCCTAGGTTAAGCTTTCAACTAAGAATACCAAGAGAACAAAGCAAAATTGGTGATAAAAGTAAATTGGAAAATTGTTTAAAATTACATGCTCTATCTGAATCATGAAAGTTTATTTTGACCTAGACTGTCCCTTTAATGATAGGAATTTTTAGTTAAATTTATTTTAATTATATTTAAGTTAAGGGGTGTTAGGGTTAGACTTAGGTTTAGGGATTAATACATTTAGTATAGTGGCGGCGACGTTGGAGGCGGCAGATTAGGGGTTAATAAATGTAGGTAGGTGGCAGCGATGTTAGGGACGGCAGATTAAGGTTAATAATATTTAACTAATGTCTGCGAGGCGGGAGTGCAGCGGTTTAGGGGTTAATGTTTATTATAGTGGCGGCGACGTTGGGGCAGCAGATTAGGGGTTAATAAGTGTAGGTAGGTTGCGGCAACATTGGGGGCGGCAGATTAGGGGTTAATAAAAAGAATGTGTTGGCGATGTTGGGGCAGCAGATTAGGGACTCATAAGTATAATGTAGGTGGCGGCGGTGTCGGAGCGGCAGATTAGGGGTTAATAAATATAATGCAGGTGTCGGTGATGTCGGGGGCGGCAGATTAGGGATAATAAGTGTAAGATTAGGGGTGTTTAGACTCGGGGTTCATGTTAGGGTGTTATGTGTAAACATAAAATGTGTTTCCCCATAGGAATCAATGGGGCTGTGTTACTGAGTTTTACGCTGCTTTTTGGCAGGTGTTAGGACTTTTTCTCAGCCGGCTCTCCCTGTTGATTCCTATGGGGAAATCGTGCACGAGCACGTACGACCAGCTCACCGCTGACTTAAGCAGCGCTAGTATTGAAGTGCGGTAAGGAGCAAAATTTTGCTCAACGCTCACTTCTTGCCTTTTAATGCCGGGTTTGTAAAAACCTGTAATACCAGCGCTGCAGGTAAGTGAGCGGTGAGAGAAAACTGCTCGTTAGCACCGCATAGCCTCGAACGCAAAACTCGTATTCTAGGCGTTGGTTATTTAAAAAATAATTTAAAAGAAAAAACAGCAGAAATATTTTTAATATACCAGTTATTAACAAATTATTACCTGGAATGTAACGCATCATTTCTTCAAACGTCAACTTTGCCCGTTTCTGCTTAGCCTGTAAAGATCGAGGTTCAGTACTTTCACAAAACACAGCATCTTGAGGGAAGAGGAAAACAAATTAAATACACAAAACCATAAAACTATACAAGAGAACAGACACTATTTGTGTTAACACACACTGATTATATATTTATTATGTTTAGACATCTAATACATTACTGCACATTACTTAAATTAAAATACATGTGATGTTACTAAACTTAAAAAAAGTCTAGTCAAAATGAAACTTACATGATTCAGATAGGACGTGCAATTTTAAACAACTTTCCAATTTACTTTTATCATCAAATTTGCTTTGTTCTCTTGGTATTCTTAGTTAAAAGCTAAACCTAGGTAGACTCATATGTTAATTTTTAAGCCCTTGAAGGCCGCCTAATTTCTCATGTGTGCCATATAGATAACATTCGGCTAGATTACAAGTTTTGCGGTATGAGTGAAAAAGCGGCGTTTTGTCTCTTTTTCACTACTGCTAGTATTACGAGTCTTGCAGGTATAGCTGTACCGCACACTTTTTTGGCCGGAACACAACGTAACTACCACAGCTTTTAAAAAGTCCTTTTTCAATGGGACTTCCACAGCACCGGTATTATGAGTTTGCCTGTCCAGCCAAAAAGTGAGCGGTGCAGCCAATACCATCAAGATCCATACCGTAAACTGAAAGTCAGTAGTTATGGCTTTTATGTTACAACGCTGTAACATAAAACTCATAACTAAAGTGCTAAAAGGTACACTAACACCCATAAACTACCTATTAACCCCTAAACCGAGTCCCTCCCACATAGCAAACACTAAACTAAAATTATTAACACCTAATCTGCCGCTCCGGACATCGCCGCCACTATAATAAACATATTAACCCCTAAACCGCCGCACTTCCACATCGTAAACACTAGTTAATTATTATTAACCCCTAATCTGCTGTCCCTAACATCGCTGCAACCTACATTACTGTTATTAACCCCTAATCTGCTGATCCCCAAAATTGCCGCCACTATACTAAAAAGTTATTCACCCCTAACCCTAACCCCCCTAACTTTAATATAATTAAAATAAATCTAAATATAAATTACTATCATTAACTAAATAATTCCTATTTAAAACTAAATACTTACCTATAAAATAAACCCTAAGATAGCTACAATCTAATTAATAGTTACATTGTAGCTAGCTTAGGTTTTATTTTTATTTCACAGCTAAGTTTGTATTTATTTTAAACTAGGTAGACTAGTTAGTAAATAGTTATTAACTATTTAATAACTACCTAGCTAAAATAAATACAAATTTACCTGTAAAATAAAATCTAACCTGTCTTACACTAACACCTAACCTTACACTACAATTAAATAAATTACATTAATTAAATACAATTAACTAAACTACAAAAAAATAAACACTAAATTACGCAAAATAAAAAAGAAATGATCAAATATTTAAACGAATTACACCTAATCTAATAGCCCTATTAAAATAAAAAGCCCCCCCCCCCAAAATAAAAAAACCCTAGCCTACAATAAACTACCAATGGCCCTTAAAAGGGCCTTTTGTGGGGCATTGCCCCAAATAAATCAGCTCTTTAACCTGTAAAAAAAATAATACTAACAACCCCCCAACAGTAAAACCCACCACCCACACAACCAACCCCCCCAAATAAAATCCTATCTAAAAAACCTAAGCTCCCCATTGCCCTGAAAAAAACCTTGTGTATGGGCATTGCCCTTAAAAGGGCATTTAGCTCTTGTTCTGCCCAAACACTAACCTAACAATAACCCCCCCCCCCCCCAAATAAACCCTTAAAAAACATAATTTATGTAAGAACTTACCTGATAAATTCATTTCTTTCATATTAGCAAGAGTCCATGAGCTAGTGACGTATGGGATATACATTCCTACCAGGAGGGGCAAAGTTTCCCAAACCTTAAAATGCCTATAAATACACCCCTCACCACACCCACAATTCAGTTTAACGAATAGCCAAGAAGTGGGGTGATAAAGTGCGAAAGCATATAAAATAAGGAATTGGAATAATTGTGCTTTATACAAAAAAATCATAACCACCACAAAAAGGGTGGGCCTCATGGACTCTTGCTAATATGAAAGAAATGAATTTATCAGGTAAGTTCTTACATAAATTATGTTTTCTTTCATGTAATTAGCAAGAGTCCATGAGCTAGTGACGTATGGGATAATGATTACCCAAGATGTGGATCTTTCCACACAAGAGTCACTAGAGAGGGAGGGATAAAATAAAGACAGCCAATTCCTGCTGAAAATAATCCACACCCAAAATAAAGTTTAATAAAAAACATAAGCAGAAGATTCAGACTGAAACCGCTGCCTGAAGTACTTTTCTACCAAAAACAGCTTCAGAAGAAGAAAATACATCAAAATGGTAGAATTTAGTAAAAATATGCAAAGAGGACCAAGTTGCAGCTTTGCAAATCTGATCAACCGAAGCTTCATTCCTAAACGCCCAGGAAGTAGAAACTGACCTGGTAGAATGAGCTGTAATCCTCTGAGGCGGAGTTTTACCCGACTCAACATAGGCAAGATGAATTAAAGATTTCAACCAAGATGCCAAAGAAATGGCAGAAGCTTTCTGGCCTTTTCTAGAACCGGAAAAGATAACAAATAGACTAGAAGTCTTTCGGAAAGACTTAGTAGCTTCAACATAATATTTCAAAGCTCTAACAACATCCAAAGAATGCAATGATTTCTCCTTAGAATTCTTAGGATTAGGACATAATGAAGGAACCACAATTTCTCTACTAATGTTGTTGGAATTCACAACTTAGGTAAAAATTCAAAAGAAGTTCGCAACACCGCCTTATCCTGATGAAAAATCAGAAAAGGAGACTCACAAGAAAGAGCAGATAATTCAGAAACTCTTCTGGCAGAAGAGATGGCCAAAAGGAACAAAACTTTCCAAGAAAGTAATTTAATGACCAATGAATGCATAGGTTCAAAGGGAGGAGCTTGAAGAGCTCCCAGAACCAAATTCAAACTCCAAGGAGGAGAAATTGACTTAATGACAGGTTTTATACGAACTAAAGCTTGTACAAAACAATAAATATCAGGAAGAATAGCAATCTTTCTGTGAAAAAGAACAGAAAGAGCAGAGATTTGTCCTTTCAAGGAACTTGCAGACAAACCCTTATCTAAACCATCCTGAAGAAACTGTAAAATTCTCGGTATTCTAAAAGAATGCCAAGAAAAATGATGAGAAAGACACCAAAAAATATAAGTCTTCCAGACTCTATAATATATCTCTCTAGATACAGATTTACGAGCCTGTAACATAGTATTAATCACAGAGTCAGAGAAACCTCTTTGACCAAGAATCAAGCGTTCAATCGCCATACCTTTAAATTTAAGGATTTCAGATCCTATGGAAAAAAGGACCTTGTGACAGAAGGTCTGGTCTAACGGAAGAGTCCACGGTTGGCAAGAGGCCATCCGGACAAGATCCGCATACCAAACCTGTAAGGCCATGCCGGAGCTACCAGCAGAACAAACGAGCATTCCTTCAGAATCTTGGAGATTACTCTTGGAAGAAGAACTAGAGGCGGAAAGATATAGGCAGGATGATACTTCCAAGGAAGTGATAATGCATCCACTGCCTCCGCCTAAGGATCCCGGGATCTGGACAGATATCTGGGAAGTTTCTTGTTTAGATGAGACGCCATCAGATCTATTTCTGGAAGTTCCCACATTTGAACAACCTGAAGAAATACCTCTGGGTGAAGAGACCATTCGCCCGGAAGCAACGTTTGGCGACTGAGATAATCCGCTTCCCAATTGTCTACACCTGGGATATGAACCGCAGAGATTAGACAGGAGCTGGAGTCCGCCCAAACCAAAAAATTCGAGATACTTCTTTCATAGCCAGAGGACTGTGAGTCGCTCCTTGATGATTGATGTATGCCACAGTTGTGACATTGACTGTCTGAAAACAAATGAACGATTCTCTCTACAGAAGAGGCCAAAACTGAAGAGCTCTGAAAATTGCACGGAGTTCCAAAATATTTATCGGTAATCTCACCTCCTGAGATTCCCAAACTCCTTGTGCCGACAGAGATCCCCACACAGCTCCCCAACCTGTGAGACTTGTATCTGATGAAATTACAGTCCAGGTCGGAAGCACAAAAGAAGCCCCCTGAATTAAACGATGGTGATCTGTCCACCACGTTAGAGAGTGTCGAACAATCGGTTTTAAAGATATAAATTGAGATATCTTTGTGTAATCCTTGCACCATTGATTCAGCATACAGAGCTGAAGAGGTCGCATGTGAAAAACGAGCAAAGGGGATTGCGTCCAATGCAGCAGTCATAAGACCTAGAATTTCCATGCATAAGGTTACCGAAGGGAATGATTGTGACTGAAGGTTTCGACAAGCTGAAAACAATTTTAGACGTCTCTTGTCTGTTAAAGACAGAGTCATGGACACTGAATCTATCTGGAAACCCAGAAAGGTTACCCTTGACTGAGGAATCAATGAACTTTTTGGTAAATTGATCCTCCAACCATGATCTTGAAGAAACAACACAAGTCGAATCGCATGAGATTCTTCGAACGAGAAGACTGAGCAAATACCAAGATAATCGTCCAAATAAGGAAATACCAAAACCCTGTTCTCTGAATACAGAAAGAAGGGCACCGAGAATCTTTGAAAAAAATTCTTGGAACTGAGGCTAGGCCAAACGGTAGAGCCACAAAACTGGTAATGCTTGTCTAAAAAGAGAATCTCAGACACTAAAAGTGATCTGAATGAATCGGAATATGCAGATACACATCCTGCAAATCTATTGTAGACATAAAATGCCCTTGCTAAACAAAAGGCAGAATAGTCCTACAGTAACCATCTTGAATGTTGGTATACATAACGATTCAATATTGACAGATCCGGAACTGGTCTGAAGGAATTGACCTTCTTTGGTACAATGAAGAGATAAAATAAAACCCTAGCCCCTGTTCCAGAACTGGAACTGGCATAATTACTCCAGCCAACTCTAGATCTGAAACACATTTCAGAAATGCTGAGCCTTGCTGTGTTAACTGGGACACGGGAAAGAAAAAAATCTCTTAGCAGGAGGCCTTAACTGAAGCCAATTCTGTACCTTTCTGAAACAATGTTCTGAAACCAGAGATTGAGAACGGAATTGATCCAAACTCCTTTGAAGAAAACGTAATCTGCCCCATACCAGCTGAACTTGAAAAAGGGCCGCACCTTCATTGGTACTTAGGAGCTGACTATAGGTTTCTATAAGGCTTGGATATGTTCCAAACTGGAAATAGTTTCCAAACTGATACCGCTCCTGAGGATGAAGGATCAGGCTTTTGTTCCTTATTATGAGAAAAAGAACGAAAAAATGATTATTACCCTGGAAAGAAAGGGAAAAACAAAGTTAACTTAGAAGACATATCAGCATTCCAAGTTAAATCCATAAAGCTTTTCTAGCTAAAATAGCTAGAGACATATACCTGACATCAACTCAAATGATATCAAAAGATGGTATCACCAATAAAATTATTAGCATGTTATAGAATAAAAATAATGCTATAAAATTATGATCTGTTACTTGTTGCGCTAAAACTTCTAACCAAAAAGATGAAGCTGCAGCAACATCCGGTAAAAATATAGCAGGTCTAAGAAGATTACCTAAACATAAGTAAACTTTTCTTAGAAAGGATTCAATTTTCTTATCTAAAGGATCCTTAAATTTAGTACTATCTGCCGTAAGAATAGTAGTACATTTTAGCAGGAATAGAGACAGCCCCAAACCTTAGGGATTTTGTCCCAAAAAACTCTAATCTGTCAGATGGCACAGAATATAATTGCTTAAACATTTAGAAGGAGTAAAAGAATTACCCAAATTATTCCATTCCCTGGAAATTACTTCAGAAAAAGCATCAGGGAGATTAAACACTTCTGGAATAAATACAGGAGATTTAAAAACCCTATTTAAACGTTTAGATTTAGTATCAAGAAGACCAGAATCCTCTATATCTAAAGCAATTAATACTTCTTTAAATAAAGAACGAATAAATTCCATCTTGAACAAATACAAAGATTTAACAGCATCAACCTCTGAGACAGAAACTTCTGAACCAGAAGAACCATCAGTATCAGAACGATGATGTTCATTTAAAAATTCATCTGAAAAAAGAGAAGTTTTTAAAAGACTTTTATGTAAACTAGAAGGAGAAATAACAGACATAGCCTTCTAAATGGATTTAAAAAATAAAATCTCTTATGTTTATCAGGAACACTCTGAAAATTAAATGTTGACGGAACAGCAACAGGTAATATAACAGTACTAAAGGAAATTTTATCTGCATTAATAAGTTTGTCATGACATGCAATACAAACAACAGCTGGAGAAACAGATACCAAAAATTTATAGCAGATACACTTAGCTTGGTAGCTCCAGCCCCGGGCAGTGATTTTCCTGAAGTAACTTCTGACTCAGTTGCAACGTGGAACATCTTGCAATATGTAATAGAAAAAACAACATATAAAGCAAATTGATCAAAATCCTTAAATGACAGTTTCAGGAATGGGAAAAAAATGCCAGTGAACAAGCTTCTAGCAACCAGAAGCAATAAATAATGAGACTTAAATAATGTGGAGACAAAAGCGACGCCCATATTTTTTTAGCGCCAAACAAGACGCCCACATTATTTGGCGCCGAAATGCTTTTGGCGCCAAAAATGACGCCACATCCGGAACGCCGACATTTTTGGCGCAAAATAACAAAATAAAAAAATGAAACGGAAAAGAATTTTTGCGCCAAAAAAGTCCGCGCCAAGAATGACGCAATAAAATGAAGCATTTTCAGCCCCCGCGAGCCTAACAGCCCACAGGGAAAAAAGAGTCAAATTTTTGAAGGTAAGAAAAAATGATTAATTCAAATGCATTATCCCAAATATGAAACTGACTGTCTGAAAAATAAGGAAAGTTGAACATTCTGAGTCAAGGCAAATAAATGTTTGAATACATATATTTAGAACTTTATAAACAAAGTGCCCAACCATAGCTTAGAGTGTCACAGAAAATAAGATTTACTTACCCCAGGACACTCATCTACATGTTTGTAGAAAGCCAAACCAGTACTGAAACGAGAATCAGCAGAGGTAATGGTATATATAAGAGTATATCGTCGATCTGAAAAGGGAGGTAAGAGATGAATCTCTACGACCGATAACAGAGAACCTATGAAATAGACCCCGTAGAAGGAGATCACTGCATTCAAATAGGCAATACTCTCCTCACATCCCTCTGACATTCACTGCACGCTGAGAGGAAAACCGGGCTCCAACTTGCTGCGGAGCGCATATCAACGTAGAATCAAGCACAAACTTACTTCACCACCTCCATCGGAGGCAAAGTTTGTAAAACTGAATTGTGGGTGTGGTGAGGGGTGTATTTATAGGCATTTTAAGGTTTGGGAAACTTTGCCCCTCCTGGTAGGAATGTATATCCCATACGTCACTAGCTCATGGACTCTTGCTAATTACATGAAAGAAAAACCTAACACTAACCCCCGAAGATCCACTTACATTTTTTGAAGACCGGACATCCATCCTCAACGAAGCGGCAGAAGTCCTCAGCGAAGACGGCAGAAGTCTTCATCCAAGCGTGCCGAAGTCTTCATCCAGACGGCATCTTCTATCTTCATCCATCCGGCACGGAGCGGCTCCATCTTTAAGACATCCAGCACCGAGCATCCTCTTCTGACGACGGCCAACAAAGAATGAAGGTTCCTTTAAGGGACGTCATTCAAGATGGCGTCCCTCGAATTAAGATTGGCTGATAGAATTCTATCAGCCAATCGGAATTCAAGGTGAAAAAATCCTATTGGCTGATGCCAAAACCTAAGTTAGCTACAATGTAACTATTAGTTATATTGTACCACGCTTAGGGTTTATTTATAGGTATTTAGTTTTAAATAGGAATTATTTAGTTAATTATAGTAATTTTTATTTAGATTTATTTTAATTATATTAAAGTTAGTGGGTGTTAGGGTTAGACTTAGGGTTAGGTTTAGGGGTTAATAACTTTAGTATGTTGGGGCGGCAGATTATGGGTTAATAAGTGTAATGTAGGTGGCGGCGATGTTAGGGGCGGCAGATTAGGGGTTAATAAGTGTAGGTAGGTGCCGGCGATTTCGGGGGCAGAAGATTAGGGGTGTTTAGACTCGGGGGTTTATGTTAGGGTGTTAGGTGTAAACATAATTTTTGTTTCCCCATAGGAATCAATGGGGCTGCGTTACGGAGCTTTACGCTCCTTTATTGCAGGTGTTAGGCTTTTTTTTAGCCGGCTCTCCCCATTGATGTCTATGGGGAAATCGTGCACGAGCACTTAAAACCAGCTCAAAGCAGTGCTGGTATTTGAGTGGGTTATAGAGCTCAATTTTGCTCAACGCTGCAATATTGCCTGCTAACGCCGGGTTTTTGCAAACCTGTAATAGCAGCGCTATAGGAAGGTGAGCGGTGACAATAACTTGCAAGTTAGTACCGAGCCGCTCTTACCGCAAAACTCGTAATCTAGCCGATTGTTATATATGAGTTAAAACTGACTGGCTAAAATGCAAGTCTGTCAAAATAACTGATATAAGGGGGCAGTCTGCAAAGACTTAGATACAAGGCAATCATAAAGCTAAAAAGTGTATTAATATAACAGTGTTGGTTATGCAAAACTGGGGAATGTATAATAAAGGGTATTATTTATCTTTTTAACCCCCCAAGGACGTACTGGGTACGTCCTACAAAAACAGGGTTTTCAAGCGCTGGAAGCGATCGTGATCGCTTCTAGACGCTTAAATGTTATTGCAGTGATGCCTCGATACTGAGGCAACCTGCAATAAAAAATTTTAGACATCCGATGCAGAGAGAGCCGATCATTGGTGGGTGGAAGCCATAGCAGGGAGGCGGGTGGGCGGCCCATCGTTGGTCTATATCCGGATCCTGTCCCCTGGAGCACGAGAGGAGGTGGGGGGGTGGGAGCATGCGCGCGCGCACGCTACATTAGTTAACTTAACAGTAATCAAAGAAGGGAGAGGGGGAAAAATGTTGGGAAAGCGATCTGGAAGGGGGAGGGGTGTAGATTATTGAGGGGGGCAGCTACACTACAGAAAAATTGGGGATTTTATTTATTTTTTTACAAAAAAGGCAAAATTTTTAGGAAAACTGGGTACCCAAGATGGCGGCAAATAGGTAAAGGGGAGGTTAGAGAGCTGTTTGGGGGGGATCAGGGAGGATAAAACAGTGATGAATATATTATATATATATATAATATATATATATTTAGTACTGGCAGACTTTCAGCCAGTACTTAAGATGGCGGTGACAATTGTGATGTGGGGGAGGGAAGAGAGCTGTTTGAGGGGGGTCAGGGGGAGGCTAATCTCTACACTAAAGCTATAATGAACCCTGCAAGCTACCTAATCAACCTCTTAACTGCTGGGCATAATACAAGTGTGGTGCACAGCAGCATTTAGCGGCCTTCTAATTACCAAAAAGCAATGCCAAAGCCATATATGTCTGCTATTTCTGAACAAAGGGGATCCGAGAGAAGCATTTACAACCATTTGTGCCATAATTGCACAAGCTGTTTGTAAATAATTTCAGTGAGAAACCTAGTTTGTGAAAAAATTAAGAAATTTTTTTTATTTGATCACATTTGGCGGTGAAATTGTGGCATGAAATATATCAAAATGGGCCTAGATCAATACTTGTATACTAAAAAAAAATATATACATGTGAAGGGTTATTCAGGGATTCCTGACAGATATCAGTGTTACAATGTAACAATCGCTAATTTTGAGAAAAAAAAAAAATGGTTTGGAAATAGCAAAGTGCTAATTGTACTTATTGCCCTATAACTTGCAAAAAAAAAGCAAAGAACATGTAAACATTGGGTATTTCTAATCTCAGGACAAAATTTAGAAACTATTTAGCATGGGTATCTTTTGGTGGTTGTAGATGTGTAACAGATTTTGGGGGTCAAAGTTAGAAAAAGTCTGTTTTGTTCCATTTTTTCATCATATTTTATAATTTTTTTTATAGTAAATGATATGATGAAAATAATTTAATGGCGAGAAAAATGGTATATGTGTGGGTACAGTAAATGAGTAAGAGGAAAATTACAGCTAAACACAAACACTGCAGAAATGTAAAAATAGTCTGGTCACTAAGGGGTTAAATAAACAATGTGTTATCATACATATTTATAGCCAATAGACTCAATTGTTAATATGGCAAAAATGTATATGTGAAAAATGGTTAATTGCATTCATTGTGTAATATTCCTTATTTAATTAATAGTTTACAGTGTTTTGATGATTCTACATTTATGATGCCCTTAAAGTTGCAGTCATATAAAAATACATTAAGAGTGTGACTTGAAATTTTAAATATATATCAAGGGTGCCCCAAATCAAAAAAAGGTTGGTGCAGGTTGATTTAATGGTTAAGATAACAAATATTTTAACATTTCTAGATAAAGTATTTTCTAAAATAAGGTCATAGAAGGGGAGAGATCACAAACCTCTAAGAAGTGTAATTAGCGAAACCAAACGATGCTCTTGAAATATTTGTTCCAATTTATATTGTAGGTAGTTGTCAGTGTAGGCCTCAAGGGTGTTTTTGAAAAGGATTCGTCCACCCATTAACAGATGATGCAACCAGTCAGGAATATGGAAAACAACACGTCCTAAAATTATAGAATAACAGAACATACTGAGTAAAAAAAAAAAAACAGGAAAAAGGAAATTTATACTTACCTGATAAATTTATTTCTTTTACGATATGACGAGTCCACGGATTTCATCCTTACTTATGGGATTACGCCTCCTGGTCAGCAGGAAGTGGCCAAGAGCACCACAGCAGAGCTGTATATATAGCTCCTCCCTTCCCTCCCACTCCAGTCATTTGGCCTATGTTAGGAAGAGAAAGGAAAAGCCAAAGGTGCAGAGGTGACTGAAGTGTAACAAAAAACAAGTAAAAACCTGTCTTAGAAATGACAGGGTGGGCCGTGGACTCGTCATATCGTAAAAGAAATAAATTTATCAGGTAAGCATAAATTTCCTTATCTTTTACAAGATATGACGAGTCCACGGATTTCATCCTTACTTGTGGGATACAATACCAAAGCTATAGGACACGGATGAAAGGGAGGGACAAGACAGTAACCTGAAAGGGAGGGACAAGACAGGAACCTAAACGGAAGGCACCACTGCTTGAAGAACCTTTCTCCCAAAATCAGCCTCAGATGAAGCAAAAGTGTCAAATTTGGAAAAAGTGTGAAGAGACGACCAAGTTGCAGCCTTGCAAATCTGTTCAACAGAAGCATCGTTTTTAAATGCCCATGAGGAAGCCACAGCCCTAGTGGAATGAGCTGTAATTCTTTCAGGTGGCTGCTGTCCAGCAGTCTCATATTCCAGACGGATGATACTCTTCAGCCAAAAAGAAAAAGAGGTAGCCGTAGCTTTCTGACCCCTACGCTTTCCAGAAAAAACAATAAAGAAAGAAGATGATTGACGAAAATATTTAGTCGCCTGCAAGTAAAACTTCAGGGCACGGACCATGTCCAAGTTATGCAACAAATGCTCCTTCTTAGAAGAAGGATTAGGACACAATGAAGGAACAACAAATTCCTGATTAATATTCTTAGTAGAAACAACCTTAGGAAGAAAACCAGGTTTGGTACGTAAAACCACCTTATCCGAATGGAAAATAAGATAAGGAGAGTCACATTGTAACGCTGAAAGCTTGGAAACTCTACGAGCATGAAGAAATAGCAACCAAAAATAAAACCTTCCAAGAAAACAACTTAATATCTATGAAAAGGCATGGGTTCAAACGGAACCCCTTGAAGAACATTAAGAACTAAATTCAAACTTCAGGGTGGAGCAATTGGTCTAAACACAGGCTTGATTCTGGTCAGAGCCTGACAAAAAGACTGAACGTCTGGAACATCTGCCAAACGCTTGTGTAGTAAAATCGATAAAGAAGAAATTTGTCCCTTTAAGGAACTTGCTGATAACCCCTTCTCCAATCCTTCTTGGAGAAAAGACAAAATCCTGGGAATCCTAACTCTACTCCATGAGTAGCCCTTGGATTCGCACCAATAAAGATATTTACGCCATATCTTATGGCAGATCTTTCTAGTGACAGGCTTACGTGCCTGAATCAAAGTATCAATGACCGAATCAGAGAACCCCCGCTTAGATAAAATCAAGCGTTCAATCTCCAAGCAGTCAGCTGCAGAGAAACTAGATTTGGATGTTGGAAGGGTCCCTGAATGAGAAGGTCCTGCCTCAATGGAAGCTTCCACGGCGGCAGAGAGGACATGTCCACTAGATCGGCATACCAAGTCCTGCAAGGCCACGGAGGTGCGATTATAATTACCGAGCCCTCTCCTGTTTGATCAGTGCAATCACCCGGGGAAGGAGAGCAAATGGTGGAAACACATAAGCTAGGTTGAACTACCAAGGCACTGCCAAGGCATCTATCAGTTCGGCCTGAGGATCCCTTGACCTGGATTCGTATCTTGGGAGCTTGGCATTCTGACGAGACGCCATCAGATCCAATTCCGGTCTGCCCCATCTCAGAGTAGCAAAGACCTCCGGATGGAGTTCCCACTCCCCCGGATGAAACGTCTGTCTGCTTAGAAAAGTCTGCTTCCCAGTTGTCCACTCCTGGGATGTAGATTGCTGACAGATAACAAGAGTGGGCCTCCGTCCACTGAATTATCTTGGATACTTCTGTCATCGCTAAGGAACTCCTTGTTCCTCCCTGATGATTGATGTAAGCCACAGTTGTGATGTTGTCCGACTGAAAACGGATGAATTTGGCAGAAGCCAACTGAGGCCAAGTCTGAAGCGCATTGAATATTGCTCTCAATTCCAGAATATTGATTGAAAGTAGAGACTCCGACCGAGTCCACACACCCTGAGCCTTCAGGGAATTCCAGACTGCACCCCAACCTAGTAGACTGGCGTCCGTTGTCACTATCACCTATGAGGGTCTGCGGAAGCACGTCCCTTGGGACAGATGATCCGGCGACAACCACCGAAGAAGAGAGTCTCTTGTCTCCTGATCCAGATCTATCTGAGGAGACAAATTTGCATAATCTCCATTCCACTGCCTGAGCATGCTCAGTTGTAGTGGTCTGAGATGAAAACGAGCAAACGGAATGATGTCCATTGCCGCCATCAATCCAATTACTTCCATGCACTGAGCCACTGATGGCCGAGGATTGGACTGAAGGGCTGGGCATGTATTCAGAATCTTTAACTTTCTGACCTCTGTCAAGAAAATTTTCATGGATATGGAATCTATTAGAGTTCCCAAGAAGGGAACCCTGGTCTGTGGAATTAACAAACTCTTTTCTAGATTCACTTTCCACCCGTGAGTCCTCAGAAACAACAGAACCATGTCTGTATGAGATTTTGTTAGATGGTAAGACGACGTCTGGATCAGAATATCGTCTAGATAAGGCGCCACTGCAATACCCTGCGGCCTGAGAACTGCCAGAAGGGACCCTAGAACCTTCGTGAAGATCCTGGGTGCTGTGGCCAACCCGAAGCGAAGAGCCACAAACTGAAAATGTTTGTCCTGGAAGGCAAACCTTAGGAACTGATGATGATCCTTGTGGATAGGAATATGAAGATATGTATTCTTCAAGTCCACGGTAGTCATATATTGACCCTCCTGGATCAATGGTAGAATTGTTCGAATAGTCTCCATCTTGAAGTATGGGACTCTGAGAAACTTGTTTAGACTCTTGAGATCTAAAATGGGTCTGAACATTCCCTCTTTTTTGGGAACCACGAAAAGATTTGAGTAAAACCCCTGCCTCTGTTCCAGTATTGGAACGGGACGGATTACTCCCATAGTAGAGAGGTCTTTTACACAACGTAAGAACGCCTCTCTTTTTATCTGGTCGACAGACAATCGTGAAAGAAGAAACCTCCCCCTTGGGAGAGAATTTTTGAATTCCAGTTGATAACCTTGGGACACGATTTCCAGTGTCCAGGGGTCCTGAACGTCTCTTATCCAAGCCTGGGTAAAGAGAGAAAGTATGCCCCCTACAAGATCCAGTCTCGGATCGGGGGCCGCCCCTTCATGCTGTCTTGGGAGCAGCAGTGGGCTTCTTGGGTTGTTTACCTTTGTTCCAAGCCTGGTTGGGTCTCCAGACGGACTTGGCTTGAGCAAAATTTCCTTCCTGTTTAGCGGAAGAAGAAGCGGGACTCCTTTGAAATTCCGAAAGGAACGAAAATTATTTTGTTT
This sequence comes from Bombina bombina, assembly GCF_027579735.1. Lineage (NCBI taxonomy): Eukaryota > Metazoa > Chordata > Amphibia > Anura > Bombinatoridae > Bombina > Bombina bombina. The sequence continues at coordinate 554,419,613 of NC_069502.1, forward strand.
ACCCCTCAGTTTAGCTGCTTTATCCTGAGGTAGAAGATGACCCTTACCTCCCGTAATGTCAGAAATGATTTCTTTCAAGTCAGGCCCGAATAGGGTTTTCCCCTTGAAAGGAATCGCCAAAAGCTTTGACTTAGATGACACATCAGCAGACCAAGATTTTAACCATAACGCTCTACGCGCTAAAATGGCAAACCCGGCATTCTTAGCTGCCAATTTGGCAATCTGAAAGGCGGCATCCGTAATAAAAGAATTAGCCAGCTTAAGAGCCTTAATTCTATCCAAAATTTCCTCTAAAGGAGTCTCAGTCTTAAGAGACTCTTCTAAGGCATCAAACCAGAAGGCCGCCGCAGTGGTAACTGGTACAATGCAGGCCGTCAGTTGTAAAAGGAAACCCTGATGAATAAATAACTTTTTTAGAAGACCCTCTAATTTCTTATCCATAGTGTCTTTGAAAGCACAACTGTCCTCAATAGGAATAGTTGTACGCTTAGCCAGGGTAGATATAGCTCCCTCCACCTTAGGGACTGTTTGCCAAGAGTCCCGAACAGTGTCAGATATGGGATACATTTTCTTAAAATTAGGAGAAGGTGAGAACGGGATACCCGGTCTTTCCCATTCCCGCATAATAATTTCCGAGATTCTCTTAGGAACCGGAAAAACATCAGAGTAAGCAGGCACCTCTAAGTATTTGTCCATCTTACACAATTTCTCTGGTGGTACCACAATAGAGTCACAGTCATCCAGAGTCGCTAAAACCTCCCGAAGTAACAGGCGGAGGTGTTCAAGCTTAAATCTAAAGGACATGACGTCCGAGTCCGTCTGAGGTAACATACTTCCCGAATCGGAAAGTTTCCACTCAGACAGAAGTTCCCTGACCCCCAATTCAGATCCCTGTGAGGGTACATCGGAAATAGCCAACAAAGCATCAGAGGTTGCAGTATTCAAATTGACTTCTGTTCTGCTGCGTTTGCCCTGTAACACTGACAACTTAGATAAAACCTCTGTAAGGGTAGATGACATAACTGCAGCCATATCCTGCAGAGTATATGAAGTAGACGCGGTTGAAGAATCCGGCGTCGCTTGGGTGGGCGTTAAAGGTTGTGACGCATGGGGAGAAAGTAGCGGCATACCCTGATTCTCATCAGACTGAGAAGCATCCTTAGACACACTTTCCTTAAAGAAAATCTGCTCTTTACATTGTAAGGCCCTTTCAGTACATGAGGGACAAAAAGTAAGAGGGGATTCCACAATGGCATCCAAACACATAGAACAAGTATTTTCCTCAAGTTCAGACATGTTAAACAGACTAGCAATAGCAATAATAGTCGTTCTTTACTTGATATATTGAGCTCTGAAGTCAAATTACATATACAAAAATTTTGAACTAAAAACGTGTACTGCGCCTTTAAATAATAAAAGCGCAACAATTTTTCTGCAATCAGTCAAAACAACTTTCGCAACAATAAAAAGTGCCTTTATGTGCCCAAATTCACTTAATAATATTGCTCCGTTCTTGGACAAGTTCTATATCAAATTTTGACAACTTAATCCAATTTATTAACACACTTCAGGCCCCTGCACCTCGCCACAGCACTGCTGTGGCGCCTACCTGCCCTCGGATCGTACTGATCCTCCAGAAGAAGCGCTCCCAATTCTCTCTGTACTTAATGAGTGCAAACTGACTTAGGCCCTACCGGAGCCTCAGGACCCTGCTGCCGATCCGGAATAATACTGCGCTGCTGAGCGCGTGAAAATAGGCCCCGCCCATCGTGGGCGTAACTCGAGCCGTACAGAGACCCGCATGGGACGACAAAACAACATGTCGGTCTGTCAATATTATACTAAAAAAACGCCATGTGCCCCTCTTATACACGATAATAAAAGTGCAACAGCAATCTCTGTCAAGCCAGTTATGAAGCCATAATAACGTTAGCCCTGAAATAGCAAACCGCATCTCCCAGCGTCAGCCCACACAGCATATTTAAAGTGACACCAAACACACTATTAAATAAGCAAAATAAAAGGGATTCCAGGTACACCATTTTCCCATAGTGCATACTGATTACCCTTCCCCAGCTAGGGAATAATGTCAGCCAGTTCTGATGTATCTAGTCTCCCCAGACACAAAAGACTGAACATACCTCAATGCTGCTTGTAGCATGACACAGTTCTCCACACTGAAGATGTTGCCTTACACTACCTTCAACTGCTCTGTGGGAACCAGCAGGATCTTAGATAACGTTTGCTAAGATCATCAACATCAGGGCAGAAAATAAGATGTCTCCACTCCTCTTGGGAAGTTATAGACTGACGATTTCTCCCTGAGAAAAATAGTACTCACTGGCACCATTTTAAAATAAAATACTTCTTGATTGAAGAATCTAAACTAACACCTCACTTTACCTCTTCCTATTATGCATTCCCGTTGGGCTTGTGGTATATAGTTTGCATTATTATTTTAAAATTACAGTAGTTAAGAACATATGTATTCCTAAATATATACCCAGGCTAATGTAAAATCTGATACTGAGGGAGTTACGTTGAAGTTATACATTAATAAAGGTCACATGGAGACTAACTGTGGATACTCTACCACTGTTATGCATATGCACCCCCAGTCACACATTTAAGAGTAGATGGAAACTATATTTATGCTGAATATCCATACTAAAGTACACAGTAATGTAATTATTTTCATTTCTATAACTGTAAAATGTATAATTTTTTTTCTTAGAAGATTTGTATTTTCAAAAATAGTGGGCAGTTGCCTTTAATGTATAGACTATATATACTTTTGCTACTGGAAGGAGAATATATGAGCCTTCCAAATTGCCAAATGACAAAAACCTGAAGGTGATATGCCTGCATCCATTGCCTATAACGTTGAGATGGCCCTTATGGAATGAACCCTGAGCAGTAGCTGACCTACTTAACAGGTGGCCCTGGTGCAAAATTTGTTTTTAAGACACCCCAAAAGGTAACTCAGTAGTAAGTAATGGTAATGACACACATGCTAAGCTATATAATTATTTTGAGTATAAATAGATAGACACACTAATAAAAGGTTCCCCTGCATTAGGATTGTACACATTCTACACACAAACACACACCTATGTATAGACTGGTTGCTATGCACCCCCCCCCCCAAGCACTTGGTCCTTGGAGCCGCTGCACCCCTGACCCTTTCTAGAAGTTCAATCCTTTTTAACTTGTATGCTTTGTTATTGAGAATCAAGAATTCAGTAACTGGATTATCAGTGAAAGCAATTTTTGGTTGTGATTAAAAAAAAAAATGTAGCCTCAGATGAAAGCTTGTAGACTGAAAAAAAAGAAGGAAATAAAAAAACAGAAAAAAAATGATAATTCTGCCCTGCAAATAGAACTAAATCCAAAACACTCTTTTGCCAGGTAAGAGACAAAAGCTAAATGCCACACAATATTTTTAATCACTTAGTGAAAAACCCCCAACAACAACCAGACAACATGCATGCTATTTTAAACCACTAAGAAAGTGCAATCGCATGCATTGTAAAGACTCAAGGATCTTTGCATCTTGCCCAATCTTGGCATCCTTATAGTTCTCTCTTGTTGCCATCGGATCTATTTCCTGGAAGTTTGATGAATCCTCTAGTGACTCAAGAAATCTGGGACATTAAATGACCCAGAAACTGGAATATGAATTGCAGATACAACCTTGTGATGGATTTGTGTCTTCCACAGGATACCTGCATCTTTTCTCATTGTAAGTTTACTGTGAATATAAACTTGATGGCTGACAAGTCTAGGTTAGTTCTACTGATTCTGCTGATGAGGCTTTGACAAGAATATCTTCGAGATGAAGTACCTGTGAGGGTCTATAAGATCGATGGTAAAGTTCTGAATGGGGACGTTTTTCCATTTTGTAGCTCTTCATCACAAATAAGAGAAATGTGTAAATGTGTATCTGAATGGAGGAAAGAAAGAAGTAAAGCATCCTTCGATATATTGTGTTCATCAAGTAACTTGGTCATCAGACTCTGAAGAAAAACTGGAAAGACTCCAGTTTGAAATAAAGAACTGTCAAACCTTGAATATAATAACATCTAGGCCTGGTCCAAATATTAAATAGGTCCTTTATAATAATACATATATGCATTTATGCACTTCATAATCGGGAAGAAGGCAGCCGTAATTACAACACATGAAGATCTGGATTTGCACAGATCTCCGTAGGCTGCGCTTTCAAAAGAATAAATCTGGCCCCGAAAAGAGCCGAATGCGGATTGTAGCTGCCTTCTTCCTAATTTTTTTAGGTCACAAAGTGCACAAATGTACGTGCGCACATTTTGCTAAATCGTGAGCACATTATACACTAGATTTTTCTTTGCATAAATGTTTTGCAGATGATCCATTTATACAGTCCACCTGGGAGTTTTTTTGTAACAATATATAGTTTTGCTTATTTTTTAATAACATTGTGCTGGTTTCAGACTCCTACCCAAGCCCCAAAGTGTTAGATGTATACGTGCGTTTACAGAGCACTGCTGGTTCCAGTTTGCCTAATCTGTCTTTTTCATATGCAGGGAAGGGGGCGGGGAAGAGTATCTGCACCCAGCCCCTTTCACTGGGTGTTCCAGCTAATTTCCTCAACAGTGCTAAATTTGGAGTTTCTAAAGTTTTTAAAAGATTTTATACTTTATTTTTAGATCAGTATCTGTGCATATTCTTCTTTATAGTAGTATGAAAATTGGTGTATACTGTCCCTTTAAGCATGACGTCCCCCCTTACAGATCAGTGTGCTCCTCCCCTAGCTAGTCATGTTTTGATGACCTATCTACAGGAGGAGGAGCTCCCGCCCACCAGCTACTAATACTTTCAATTCAGTGTGTTAGTAGAGATGGGAAGTCCGATTCATCTTGATGAATCAGTTAATTTCGGATGGTTCATTTAACTGAACCAGTTCATGAACCAATTAATCAGTTCACTTGTTGGGCACGTGATGCATGAGGGACGAGACACAGATTCTCCTATTATGGATGCTCCACCAATCCGATTCCTGACTCCCGAATCACTGTCCGACTCGTCCTGACACATAATGCCGCGTTACATCTATTTCTTAGCCATATCATATGGATAACCAGTCTTTTGTTGTATATGAAAAACCAAGGCAAATACATACAACACAGTGCATAGAACAGAGTATGCTGCGTTTTGTACTGTTGTATACGCCTAATAGTTGCATATCTTACAAAAGGTTGGTTACTGGTTATCCATGATCATATACAGGGAAGTGATACCCACTTTATCTACCTAATAGGCATTATAATAAATGTACATTAACACAATAACTATTATCCCACAGCAATATTAATGGGGTTAATTTAGGGGCAGTAAGGGTTAACAGGGGTCTTTAGGGTTAAGTTATGGTGAGGAGTATTTAAGGGATAATGTAAGGTGCAGTTAGGGGTAAGGCAGGGGTCTATTGAGAACTGCTGTGACCTTATATTTGAATCAGTGCACTGTTAATTGAGTGTTTCATTGCAAAGTAGTTAGTTAAATGGGACACTCAAGTCAAAATAACATTTTATGATTCAGAAAGAGCAGTTTTAAGACCCTTTCCAATTTACTTCCATTATCAAATTGTGCACACTCTTTTTGTATTCACACTTTCTGGGGAACAACATACTACTGAGTATGTGCACAAGCTCACATAGTATACGTATACTAGTCTGTGATTGGAAATAGGAGAATAGAGGGGCGCCTCATGTGTATATCAGTATGCCAATCAATCAGATGTAAGATAAAGCCAAATGGGTACTCACATTAGGCCCAAGTACACTTATGTACTGGTAGATGCGGGCTGGTAGCTTGGGGTGTACCAGTTAACCCTCTCCAGGCGTAGATTGGTCAATGCAGGTGGATCCTGCCACACTCAGTTTGAGTTGGAAGTTGGTTGCAGTGGTAGTGACTGCACAAGAAGGTGATAAACAAATGCTTGTATAAAACAAGTTAGTTTATTAAAAACAAGATTAAACACATAAACAAGCAATGGTTAAAATACAACGTGTTTCTCAGCCCCAGTATGGGCTGTTTCATCAGGCTTGGTTTATCACCTTCTTGAGCAGTTACTACCACTGCAACCAACTTCCAACTCAAACTGAGTGTGGTAGGATCCCCCTGCATTGACCAATCTACGCCTGGAGAGGGTTAGCTGGTACACCCCAAGCTACCAGCCCACATCTGCCAGTACATAAGTGTTCTTGGGCCTAATGTGAGTACCCATTTGGCTTTATCTTATCTGATTTATTGGCATACTGATATACGCATGAGACGCCCCTCTATTCTCCTATTTCATTTGTAGTTCCGGATAAATTCTGTGAGGAGGAGAGCAGCCCTGTTACTGTGCCCTACGGACAGAATTAGATTGTTCCACCACAATGGATATAGCACATCATCCATTGTCCACATATTGGAACTCTCTATTGGGACATTCCTTAATAACTTTTTAAATATTTGGTTTGATCTTTATGCTAATTGAGATTTGTTTTATATATATATTAGGGGTGTTGAAAATAATCGGCACCACGATGCAGCCTTTAACGATGCTGCATCGATGCAGTGAAGAGCCAAATCGATTAACACGTCACGTGACCCTGCATGGCAAAACTAGGAACTTTCTCCCTTCATTTCCTCCCACAGACCAGCCTATTGCTTTCAACAAGCACGCCTTTCAAACAACAACCCTCAGATTGCGTAACGGTCTCACCCTTGGAGTGGGCGGGAAGTGTTTGACAGCGTGCTTGCGCGGAGTGCTCCCTTCTCCTGCTGCTTACAGCTGTGGTTGCCATGACGTCGGGCTGAGGAAAGGGGGCGGCGCCGGTTGAACTCACCGGGAAAACCGCTCCCTGAAAATAGTGAGGCAGCACCAAGTTCGGCCATGAAGGATCGGCTGACTGAGATGTCAGCGGTGAGTCCTGAGCTTTTAGGAACTTCTAATGCAAATAAGTTAACGGTTCAACTTCTTTTTTATTTGTTTTGTTTTGTTTGTTTTGTTCAACTTCTTAGAGATATTCCTGTACTGTGTGTGCAATGCATGTATACATTATATAGCTATCTCACACTATTGTATCACACATTACACACATATACAGTGTATATGTGTGTAATGTGTGTAATGTGTGATACAACAGTGTAAGACAGCTATATAATGTATAAACCACAGCTCTATAGAAGTACAGTGTATATGTGTGATACAGTAGTGTGAGACAGCTATACATTGTATAAACCACAGCTCTATAGGAGTACAGTGTATATGTGTGATACAATAGTGTGAGACAGCTATATATTGTATAAACCACAGCTCTATAGAACTACAGTGTATATGTGTGTAATGTGTGATACAATAGTGTGAGACAGCTATATAATGTATAAACCACAGCTCTATAGAAGTACAGTGTATATTATACACTGTACTTCTATAGAGCTGTGGTTTATCCATTATACATTATATAGCTGTCTCACACTATTGTATCACACATTACACACATATACTACACTGTACTTCTATAGAGCTGTGGTTTATACAATATATAGCTGTCTCACACTATTGTATCACACATATACACTGTACAGGTGGCCCTCGTTTTACAACGGTTCAGTTTACACCGTTTCAGAATAACAACCTTTTTTTCCAGTCATGTGACTGCTATTGAAAAGCATTGAGAAGCAGTGCATTTATTAAAATAGCCAGTAGGTGGAGCTGTCCGCTTGTGTTGCAGCAAAGCCAAGCAAGCTGAAATTAATCAGTTTAACCAGACCTGAGCTATCGAGCAGATTTATAAGGAACAAGATCTTCCTGTCTATAAATCAGTCCAGATTGGAATGCATAGAAAGAACTGTTTGCAGAAAAATGCAAGTGAAGTCTGTGTTGTGTGATTATTTTATTAGGTTTATAATGCTGTTTAGCAAATGTTTTTGTTAATTTAACTTAGTTTAATTATATATTCTGTGTTGTGTGATTATTTTATTAGGTTTATAATGCTGTTTAGCATTTAAAGTCTTCATTTCAAAGCTTTAAAAATAATGTATTAGATGTTACTTATGACAATTTTGAGAGGGGCCTGGAACCTATCTGCCTCACTTCCCATTGACTTACATTATAAACTGGGTTTCAATTTAAAACGGTTTCGATTTACAACCATTCCTTCTGGAACCTAACCCCGGCGTAAACTGAGGGCTACCTGTACTTCTATAGAGCTGTGGTTTATACATTATATAGCTGTCTCACACTATTGTATCACACATTGCACACACACACTGTACTTCTATAGAGCTGTGGTTTATACAATATATAGCTGTCTTACACTATTGTATTGTGTTGCATTTTTATCATTTATGTATAAATATCTTTACATGTTATTTAAGTTTGGTATCATGGTTCTGTAATGTAATGTACTTGTCAATTGGCCCTCTATGTTTAAAAAAAAATATAATAAAAAAAATAAAATAAATAAATATATATATATATATATATATATATATAATCAGGGGGTGACTCCATTCAGGGGCCTGGCCCCGTGCACTGATGGTACCCTGGCATCCTGGTTTGGGACCCCCATCTTAGATCTTCTGCATTATGCAGCACTAGTCAGGGCTCTTTGAGTGAGCATGGGTAGAGAGGAGAAGCCTGCACGGGATTGGTTAAAGGGATTGACTCAAGTTATGTGTGTGTTTATATACAGTATATATATATATATATATATATATATTATACACACATTTACTATTTAGTGTTCTAAATAAAAATATGAATTTGTTGATGAAAACCATGGATAGTAATCGTGATGCATCGTGGAATCGAATCAAATCGAATCGTTGACATGATAATCGTAATCAAATCTAATTGTGAGACCAGTGAAGATGCACACCCCTAAAAAAATATATATATATATATATTTTTTTTATTTCATATGGTACTTGAAAGGTATTTGGTTGCTAGTTATATATATTAACCTATAGAGCGCCCCCTCATTACACAGTGTGTATATATATATATATATATATATATATATATATATATATATAGTCTATGATTGGCTGATGTCTGTTACATGATACAGGGGGATGGAATATGAGAGAAAAAATTAAATTTGTCAGAAAAAAATCTACTGCTAATTGGAAATTCAGAGTAGGCGTTTTTGCATTGTCTTTTTATTATGCACTTGTTAATTATGTAATTCTACTGCATCGTTCATGAACTGGACATCATTATGGGCACAATTTAAGCCCTTCTCCTCCCTATGACTGCAGGTTCTCACAAGAGAACCTATAGTCACGATTTATCAAGCAGCAGGCATGAGACCGCTACTTCCCTACTCTCTTTTTTTCGTCTGACCAGGGAGATTGTCAGCTCCTGCCCGCGCATGATTGGCTGTGTGTGGGTAGGTAGCGGGATTGTAGGCGAGCACAAAATAGCGCTTGTGTGCAATGTTAAATTCCGATAGCAGATTGCTGCCCACCAGAGGAGAGCTTGGGCGGACAGGGACGAATATGTACGCCCGTGTCTGCCCCTTGATTGATAAATCGAGCCCTATGTGTCAGTGAGGATCAGCACAAACTGGTAAGTAACTGTGCACTTATCAAATTCAACAGATAATAGGAAATATAGAAGAAAAAGGGATAAGAAGGAACGAGAAAGGGAATGAGAGATTTGGCGCACTATCGTCCTCAACTTTATTGTGATTAATTAAAAATCTAGTATCCAAAATAGGTCAATACTAGTTATATCACCAGTCCACTCTGCCCGAAATTAAATTAGGGTATAAATAAAAATGATACATTAACATAAACTGCAATGGAGTTGGACTCCCAAATCAATGGAGACCATAACCACAGCACCGATTCCGCTCATACAAACAAATCATGCCGTCATGTCCCCATAGCGTGATTCTCCAATTACCGACATGTGCCAGTGAATAATGTCTTTTTTCTAAGTAACTGTGCACCTCAGCTTCAGTCACATGAATTTCTAAAAGCCCAATGTTAGTGTTATGTTATGTGACAAACAGTACATTTAGTATTACAATGCTCACAAAGCATAGTTATCCTTTCACAATACAATGCTAAAATAGGGGCACTCTCACAAAGTCATAGTACCTCCTCTCTTTTAAAATTGCTTGCTCAGTACTCTAATATTCAATTTGAATGCATCTGCAGGTAGCATAAAAGTAATACAAGTCCCCGCTATAGAAGGGACTTTTTTCAGCTTAGTGTGTGTGTATTGTGATACAATTTAGCAGTGGGATTCGTCGGCACTGATAGCTATTAGAAATTGTTGGTTGTCTTTACAGCACTAGTATATTTAAGATGCACTAAACCACTTAGCTATAACAGATATCATTGTGATTGAATATACAAACAATTGTGGGTACGCTATTTCTAGCCTTGGTATTACTGTACATTCTAAGATACTTAAATATCACAATCCAAGTTATATCACAGCCACTATTTACAAGCACAAGATATGTATCTTATTTAGCCTTGCTATTGCAAGTATGCGAATGAGAGCTGCAGTTTGATTGAGATAAAACATTTTTTTATTTTGAACCGATATATATATATATATATATATATATATATATATATATATATATATATATATAAAATATCTGGATTAGGTATATTGGTATCCATAATAGTAAGTGATAGCTCAATTGTTCTCACCAAATGCAAATCTCAGAATCTGTCTATGCATTCACTTGATGCAGTATTCAATGGCATAACCTTATAAGAGGTTTATTCACCAATATCATTGGAGTACATTGTATCAAACATTATTTTCTGTAATATTACTATTTAGAAGGCTGAGATCTACAGTACTGAGTTTAAGCTACTTTTAACAGTGTATGTTTGTGTGTGTGTGCAGTCCAGCTGGACTCTGATTTATTGGCAACTTTTTAATAAAGTTATTTAGTATGTATGTGCCAATTTGAATGTAATTTTGTTTCATTACATATATACTTATAGAGTTGGGCTACCTGTCTCTTTCTTGCAATTCTTCTTGCATTTCCAGTACATAACAATGTTAAATAATCTGTGATTACCTTGTATCTAAGGCTTTGCACCAATCCCCCTTATCTCAGAGGTGTGTGCATACTTGAATTTAGCCAATCAGTAATCACTCACGATTCAATGAGAGTCAGCTCAGTGTTATCTATATCAGGGTTCTTCAAACGTTTTCCCCCAAGACCCCCCGTGCCATGATACCACATAACTTTGTAACCCAAAGTTAAGAAACAAACAACATGATAACTGCAATTGTTGGCAAAGAGACTAAAATATGTGGATGCTTTATTCCTGATTGTAGTCAAATTTGAAAGTGTTGTAAAAACGTAATAACGCACACACTTTCATACAACACTCATACAACACACACACCACACACTCATACAACACACACACACACTGTCATATTACACGCATACCACACACACACACAACACACATACCACACACACACTCTCATACAACACCCCACACACACACAATCTCATACAATACACCATGATCCTAACACTGACTGAACTGAAACTAATATTAGCTGGTGAGCCTGATCTGTAAGTGGTAGGATTCATAATTACGGTGGAATAGCATGATTACAATTAATTATAAATCATGCTCACGATTTAGCTTAATTGTGCGCACGATATAGCTAAATAGTGTGCACGATTTAGAAAAATGTGCTCAAGATTTAGCTAAATTGTAAGCACGATTTAGCAAAATGTGCTCACAATTTATTAAAAAAAAAAAATCTTGTGTGACACCTCTCGGGCTCCGCACAAATGCACATATCTTACATTTTATATATATATATATATATATATATATATATATATATATATATATCCCATCATGCATGGTTTTCTAAATAAACCCCTTCCTGTCCATAAAGGGTTTCCTTATATGTTTGCAAGTGCATTTATAGTCAAAAACATTAAAATGAGGAGGTGAGCAAACTATTATTAATGGCTGATTGCATTGCTATGTGCTAATGCCAGTGCTATTTAAAGAGCCAGCATTTTACAATTTCCACAGTGCAATAAACAGTGCCAAAGTGTTTGTAAAGTATTCTTACCCCCAGGCTATGTGAAACAACACTGTAGTGTCCCATGTAATAGCTAGTGGGCCGTGGAAGGTGTAAAGTACTTAACCGATCAGCGTCTTCCTCTTCTGCATCAAGTAAAAGACACATTCAAGGCAGTGCCAAGGATGTTACAAGGAATAGCACAATGTAAACCAAGGAATTAGCAGATAGATCCGTATTTCACACAAGGAGCATCACACTTTAGACCAAGAGATTGGGAGATAAATCTGGATTTCACCTGGAAGGCCTGTGACATCTCCACACTGGGAGAAGATTCTCACTGCCTGGCTGGAACTCCTGTCTTCCCCTCTGTCCTTCATAGTCACTCTGAGGGGCCAGATTGATTAGAGAGCCCCTATCAAATTATGTGAAGATAACACCACTTCAGAAATCACTTCACTCTTAAGGAGGCAAATGAAAAACTAATTGTTTGTGGTGTGGGTGGAGATAGTAGAGAAGCTCAAAGCTCTGCATAGTGAGGTTTGTTTGCCAAGGAATAAATAGCCTGCATGTGATGATCGTGTTGACTTCCACCATCCATTGAAGGTAAAGGTTATATTTATCTAAAAAATTAGCTCAGCTTTGCAAAATATTGTAAAAAAAAACCCAAAACAAAACAAACGTTTAATTTACAAAATAATGTGTTAGTCTAATTAACACAATGATAAGAGAATACATAAACTGATGGAAAGTATACACAAAACCTGGACACCTGCATTTAACATGGTAACTCTCCTTATGTTACTTGTTTATCCATGGGTGTAGCTGATATTCAGTGCATTGCATTGTTTGATACTTTAAGAGACAGAGTGTTATATACAGGCAAAGAACATAACCAATAGAATATGGCAAATCTATGCATTAAGCTAAACCACCCAAAATTAGAAAACTGTATTAAAGGTGAAACTTCAAAGAAAAGCAAAAAGAAAAACAAAGACAGCGTTCCCTAAACCCAAATTTTTTCTTTCATGATTCAGACAAAGCATGCAATTTTAAGCAACTTTCTAATTTACTCCTATTATCAATTTTTCTTCATTCTCTTGCTATCTTTATTTGAAAAAGAAGGCATCAAAGCTAAGGAGCCAGCAAATTTTTGGTTCAGCCCATGGACAGCCCTTGTTTATTGGTGCTGTCCAATCAGCAAGGACAACCCAGTTTGCTCACCAAAAATGGGCCGGCATCTAAACTTACATTCTTGCTTTTCAAATAAACATACCAAGAGAATGAAGAAAATTTGATAATAGGAGTAAATTAGAAAGATGCTTAAAATTGCATCCTCTATCTGAATCAAAAGAATAAATGCAGCAGGGGTGTCAATCAACCCGATCGGGTTGATTTCTGTCCGCTGCCTCAGAGCAGACGGACAGGTTATGGAGCAGAGGTCTTTAGACACAGAACATCAAGCTGTGTTTTTTCAAATTCCTTTGTAATGTTATTACAGTTTGTTAAAACACAATTTATGCTTACCTGATAAATTTATTTCTCTTGTGGTGTATCCAGTCCACGGATCATCCATTACTTGTGGGATATTCTCATTCCCAACAGGAAGTTGCAAGAGGACACCCAGAGCAGAGCTGTAATATAGCTCCTCCCCTAACTGTCATAGCCAGTCATTCGACCGAAAACAAGCCGAGAAAGGAGGAACCATAGGGTGCAGTGGTTACTGTAGTTTAAATTTAAAAATTACCTGCCTTAAAATGACAGGGCGGGCCGTGGACTGGATACACCACAAGAGAAATAAATTTATCAGGTAAGCATAAATTGTGTTTTCTCTTGTAAGGTGTATCCAGTCCACGGATCATCCATTACTTGTGGGATACCAATACCAAAGCTAAAGTACACGGATGAAGGGAGGGACAAGGCAGGTACTTAAATGGAAGGAACCACTGCCTGTAAAACCTTTCTCCCAAATATAGCCTCCGAAGAAGCAAAAGTATCAAATTTGTAAAATTTTGAAAAAGTATGAAGCGAAGACCAAGTCGCCGCCTTGCAAATCTGTTCAACAGAAGCCTCATTTTTAAAGGCCCAAGTGGAAAGCCACAGCTCTAGTGGAATGAGCTGTAATCCTTTCAGGAGGCTGCTGTCCAGCAGTCTCATAGGCTAAGCGGATTATGCTTCTTAGCCAAAAAGAAAGAGAGGTTGCCGAAGCCTTTTGACCTCTCCTCTGTCCAGAGTAGACAACAAACAAAGCAGATGTTTGACGAAAATCTTTAGTAGCTTGTAAGTAAAACTTTAAAACACGGACCACGTCCAGATTGTGTAATAGACGTTCCTTCTTCGAAGAAGGATTAGGACACAAGGATGGAACAACAATCTCTTGATTGATATTCTTGTTAGATACCACCTTGGGTAAGAACCCAGGTTTGGTACACAGGACTACCTTATCCGTATGAAAAATCAGATAAGGAGAATCACATTATAAGGCAGATAGCTCAGAGACTCTTCGAGCCGAGGAAATAGCTACCAAAAACAGAACTTTCCAAGATAAAAGTTTGATATCTATGGAATGAAGAGGTTCAAACGTAACTCCTTGAAGAACCTTAAGAACCAAATTTAAGCTCCATGGTGGAGCAACAGGTTTAAACACAGGCTTGATTCTAACTAAAGCCTGACAAAATGCCTGAACGTCTGGAACATCTGCCAGACGCTTGTGCAAAAGAATAGACCGAGCAGAAATCTGTCCCTTTAAGGAACTAGCTGACAATCCTTTTTCCAAACCTTCTTGGAGAAAAGATAATATCCTGGGAATCCTGACCTTACTCCATGAGTAACCCTTGGATTCACACCAATAAAGATATTTACGTCATATCCTATGTCAAATTTTCCTGGTGACAGGCTTTCGTGCCTGAATTAAGGTATCAATAACTGACTCGGAGAAGCCACGCTTTGATAAAATCAAGCGTTCAATCTCCAGGCAGTCAGCCTCAGAGAAATTAGATTTGGATGGTTGAAAGGACCCTGAAGTAGAAGGTCCTGTCTCAGAGGCAGAGACCATGGTGGAAAGGATGACATGTCCACTAGATCTGCATACCAGGTCCTGCGTTGCCACGCAGGTGCTATCAGAATCACCGATGCTCTCTCCTGCTTGATCTTGGCAATCAGTCGAGGGAGCAGAGGAAACGGTGGAAACACATAAGCCAGGTTGAAAGACCAGGGCGCTGCTAGAGCATCTATCAGTGTCGCCTTGGGATCCCTGGACCTGGATCCGTAACATGGAAGCTTGGCGTTCTGGCGAGATGCCATGAGATCCAGTTCTGGTTTGCCCCAACGATGAATCAGTTGTGCAAAAACCTCCGGATGGAGTTCCCACTCTCCCGGATGAAAAGTCTGACGACTTAGAAAATCCGCCTCCCAGTTCTCTACACCTGGGATATGGATAGCTGATAGGTGGCAAGAGTGAATCTCTGCCCAGCAAATTATTTTTGAAACTTCTAACATCGCTAGGGAACTTCTTGTTCCCCCTTGATGGTTGATGTAAGCTACAGTCGTGATGTTGTCAGACTGAAATCTGATGTACCTCAGAGTTGCTAACTGAGGCCAAGCCTGAAGAGCATTGAATATCGCTCTTAGTTCCAGAATATTTCTTGGAAGGAGAGACTCCTCCTGAGTCCACGATCCCTGAGCCTTCAGGGAATTCCAGACTGCAACCCAACCTAGAAGGCTGGCATCTGTTGTTATAATTGTCCAATCTGGCCTGCGAAAGGTCATACCTTTGGACAGATGGACCCGAGATAGCTACCAGAGAAGAGAATCCCTGGTCTCTTGGTCCAGATTCAGTTGAGGGGACAAATCTGTGTAATCCCCGTTCCACTGACTGAGCATGCATAGTTGCAGCGGTCTGAGATGTAAGCGTGCAAACGGAACTATGTCCATTGCCGCTACCATTAAGCCGATTACTTCCATACACTGAGCCACCGAAGGGCGCGGAATGGAATGAAGAACCCGGCAGGAATTTAGAAGCTTTGATAACCTGGACTCTGTCAGGTAAATTTTAATTTCTAAAGAATCTATCAGAGTCCCTAGAAAGGAAACTCTTGTGAGTGGGGATAGAGAACTCTTTTCCTCGTTCACTTTCCACCCATGCGACCTCAGAAATGCCAGTACTACGTCCGTATGAGACTTGGCAATTTGAAAGTTTGACGCCTGTATCAGGATGTCGTCTAAATAAGGGGCTACTGCTATGCCCCGCGGCCTTAGGACCGCCAGAAGCGACCCTAGAACCTTTGTAAAGATTCTTGGGGCTGTAGCTAGTCCAAAGGGAAGAGCTACAAACTGGTAATGCCTGTCTAGAAAGGCAAACCTGAGAAACCGATGATGATCTTTGTGTATTGGAATGTGAAGATAAGCATCCTTTAGATCCACTGTAGTCATATATTGACCCTCCTGGATCATTGGTAGGATGGTACGAATAGTTTCCATCTTGAATGATGGAACTTTGAGGAATTTGTTTAAGATCTTTAGATCCAAAATTGGTCTGAAGGTTCCCTCTTTTTTGGGACCCACAGACAGATTTGAGTAAAAACCCTGTCCCTGTTCCTCCTTTGGAACTGGATGGATCACTCCCATAACTAGGAGGTCTCGTACACAGTGTAAGAATGCCTCTCTCTTTATCTGGTTTGCAGATAATTGTGAAAGGTGAAATCTCCCTTTTGGGGGGGGAAACTTTGAAGTCCAGGAGATATCCCTGGGATATAATTTCCAATGCCCAGGGATCCTGAACATCTCTTGCCCACGCCTGGGCGAAGAGTGAAAGTCTGCCCCCTACTAGATCCGTTACCGGATAGGGGGCCGTTCCTTCATGTTGTCTTAGAGGCAGCAGCAGGCTTTTTGGCCTGCTTACTTTTTTTCCAGGTCTGGATTGGTCTCCAGACCGTCTTGGATTGAGCAAAAGTTCCCTCTTGTCTAGCATTAGAGGAAGTTGATGCCGCACCTGCCTTGAAGTTTCGAAAGGCACGAAAATTAGACTGTTTGGCCCTAGATTTGGACCTGTCCTGAGGAAGGGCATGACCTTTTCCTCCAGTGATATCAGCAATAATCTCCTTCAAACCAGGCCCGAATAGGGTCTGCCCCTTGAAGGGAATGTTAAGTAGCTTAGATTTTGAAGTCACGTCAGCTGACCATGATCTAAGCCATAGCGCTCTGCGCGCCTGTATAGCAAAACCAGAATTCTTAGCCGTTAGTTTAGTCAAATGAACAATGGCATCAGAATAAAAGAATTGGCTAGCTTAAGTGCTCTAAGTTTGCCAAGTATGTCATCCAATGGAGTCGCTACCTGTAAAGCCTCTTCCAGAGACTCAAACCAGTACGCCGCAGCAGCAGTGACAGGGGCAATGCATGCAAGGGGCTGTAGGATAAAACCTTGTTGAATAAATATTTTCTTAAGGTAACCTCTAATTTTTTTATCCATTGGATCTTAAAAAAAAAAAAAAAAAAAAAAAAGCAAAAATGTCCTCGACAGGGATAGTAGTACGCTTTACTAGAGTAGAAACTGCTCCCTCCGCCTTAGGGACTGTCTGCCATAAGTCCCGTGTGGTGGCATCTTTTGGAAACATTTTTCTAAAAATAGGAGGGGAAGAGAACGGCACACCTGGTCTATCCCATTCCTTATTAATACATTTCTGTAAACCTTTTAGGTATTTGGAAAAACATCAGTACACACCGGCACTGCAAAGTATTTATCCAGTCTACACAATTTCTCTGGCACTGCAATGGTATCACAGTCATTCAGAGCAGCTAAAACCTCCCTAAGCAACACGTGGAGGTGTTCAAGCTTAAATTTAAATGTAGAAATATTAGAATCAGGTATCTTTCCTGAGTCATTAACATCACCCACTGACTGAAGCTCTCTTTCCTCAGCTTCTGCATATTGTGAGGCAGTATCAGACATGGTTCTTAAAGCGTCAGTATGCTCTGCATTTTGTCTCACCCCAGAGCTATCTCGCTTACCTTTAAGTTCAGGTAGTCTGGCTAATACCGCTGACAGTGTATTATCCATGACTGCCGCCATGTCTTGTAAAGTAAACGCTATGGGCGCCCTAGATGTACTTGGCGCCATTTGAGCGTGAGTCCCTTAAGCGGGAGTCAAAGGGTCTAACACGTGGGGAAAGTTAGTCGGCATAACTTCCCCCTCGTCAGATTCCTCTGGTGATAAAATTTTTTAAAGACAGAAAATGATCTTTATTGCATAAAATGAAATCAGTACATTTGGTACACATTCTAAGAGGGGGTTCCACCATGGCTTTTAAACATAATAAACAAGGAGTTTCTTCTATGTCAGACATGTTTATACAGACTAGCAATGAGACTAGCAAGCTTGGAAAACACTTTAAATCAAGTTAACAAGCAAATATAAAAAATGGTACTGTGCCTTTAAGAGAAACAAATTTTGTCAGAATTTGAAAAACAGTAAAAAAATGCAGTAAATCAAACGAAATTTTTACAGTGTGTATAATAGGCTAACAGAGCATTGCACCCACTTGCAAATGGATGATTAACCCCTTAGTTAAAAAAACGGATCAAAAAAACGAAATAGACTTTTTTTTAACAGTCACAACCAACTGCCACAGCTAGCTGTGGCCCTACCTTCCCCAATAAACGACTTTGGAAAGCCTTTGGGCCCTTTAGAAATGTCCTATAGCATTCAGAGGGCCTTTGAGGGAAGCTGGATGTCACAGTTTGTAATTTTAACTGCACCAACT
The DNA here is from genome assembly GCF_027579735.1 of Bombina bombina. Classification (NCBI taxonomy): domain Eukaryota; kingdom Metazoa; phylum Chordata; class Amphibia; order Anura; family Bombinatoridae; genus Bombina; species Bombina bombina. The sequence continues at coordinate 554,438,432 of NC_069502.1, forward strand.
GTAACTTTTATACTACAACAGTGGAAAGCCTCAGGAAAACTGTTTCTAGTTTAAATTTAAGCCAGCCATGTGGAAAAAACTAGGCCCCAATAAAGTTTTATCACCAAAGCATATATACAAACGATTAAACATGCCAGCAAACGTTTTATATTGCAATATCATAAGGGTAGTACCCCTGGGAGTAAGCATGATACCAGTCGTTATTAAATCACTGTATTCAGGCTTAACTTACATTAATCCGGTATCAGCAGCATTTTCTAGTGTTTTCCATCTCTAGAAAAAATTATAACTGCACATACCTGATAGCAGAATAAACTGCACGCCATTCTCTCGCTGAAGTTTTACCTCATCTGTGTAATTCCCTCAGACATATGTGAGAACAGCAATGGATCTTAGTTACAACCTGCTAAGATCATAGAAACCTCAGGCAGATTCTTCTTCTATTTACTGCCTGAGATAAAATAGTACAACTCCGGTACTATTTAAAAATAACAAACTTTTGATTGAAGAAAATAAACTAGCTATATTTAACCACTCTCTCCTACAACGTCCTAGCTTGTTGAGAGTTGCAAGAGAATGACTGGCTATGACAGTTAGGGGAGGAGCTATATTACAGCTCTGCTGTGGGTGTCCTCTTGCAACTTCCTGTTGGGAATGAGAATATCCCACAAGTAATGGATGATCCGTGGACTGGATACACCTTACAAGAGAAATCTGGTTTTAATATTTCTTTTTGTGCGACCTAGATATAGCAAATTACATCTGCAGCTTAGTAGGTACACTACCTGAGTGGTACTACAATGTTCTAATATGTTTACACATATTGCAATCTTTCTTACATCTGTTCGTACCTTTTTGTATGCTTAACCAATTTTCTTTTTGTGATTTTTTATTATTTTCATTCCGTAATTTACTGGGCGCTAAGATGTTTTTCAAATTTCTATTTTTCTTTAAAATTATTTGTGGTTTATCGCCAATGCAGCCTTTAAGAATTGGGTCTGTAGAATGCCCCAGTGTTTCTCAAGAACCTTTCTGACGTAGCTGCCTTCATTATATGTAGTTACAAAATGAATATCCCTATAATCATTCTTTTTATTACTTTTAGTCCTGCATTTTTTAAATGTGTTTCTACCCAGTTTTCAAGCCTTTTCTTTAGCTGCAACAATTGTGTCCCATTTGTAGCCGTTGTCTATAAATTTGTTTATCAAGAATCTTACATTCTTTCTCAAAATCTTCAAGCTTTGTACAATTATGCCTCATTCTTACACATATGTTTAAGGAACCCTATAAGCCTTTCTTGATTGCCTCGCCAAATAATAGCATTTATATATCTAAATTAAATATTTATGTTTTCCTTAAATGGGTTGTTGTTCCATATATATTTATTCTCAAACGCATTCATATATATGTTTTCATAAGATGGGACGAATGTTGTACCCATTGCAGTTCCTTTCATCTGGTTATCGAATGTTTCATTAAGTTTAAAGTAATTATGTGTTAGTATACATTATATACTATTTAATAAGAACATTACATGAAAATCTAGTATGTCACACCGTTTCAGTTCCTCATTTACCTTTAATAGGCGTCTATCATGTGGTATGTATATTTGTAGAGCTGCAACATCACATTTTACCCAGCAGTAATCTTCTTTCTACACAACACCATCTAATTTGCTGATAGCATCTCTTTTAGTATCTTGTTAATATGACTGTCTTTTTTACTATTGGTTGCAGGTATTCATCTACATGTTTTGATAAATTTGAATATAGAGAATTAATACCCTATACTATTGGTTTACCAGTTGGATTTACGGCATCTTTGTGCACTTTTGGTAGATGATAGAATTCAGGGATTTCTGGATTTGGTTTATTTAGGCAATTATACTCATCAATGTAAATTACTTGATTATGTTTGGCCTCTATTAGGAGAGTATTTAACTCTTTAGTAAAAGGTTTAGTTGGATCAGATTATAATATTTTATATGCCTCATTATAATTTAATAATCATAGTGCCACTGCTACATAATCAGTTCTCTTTAGGATAACTAAACCTCCTCCTTTGTCTGCATTTCTAAAGACCAGATCTTCTCTCTGTTTCTAGTGACTTTATTGCTCATCTCTCAATAGGAAAGGTTATCATATCTAGAATCTCAGGAGCCTGCCTGTGTCTTTAGCACTCGATGACAGCAGCGTTTGCAACATTTACACTCCTGACTTGAGCAGAATAGACCAACTTTTGAACACAGTGTTTAGTAGTAGCATGCAATGTTGATGAATGTCCAACAAAAAATACAAATTTGATGAAAAACCTTGGCTGCTACCACAATAATATTTATCTGGCATAAAATATGCTTGTTTGAGATTTGTTAGGTCATTCAAATTTTCACATTCAAATTTTGTTAAGCGCTGTACTATAATAGGTCACACATCTAAGAGAGTTAAAGCTAGACTCTGAATCACACTTCTTTGTTTTTTGTAATTTTCTCACCCCCTTTAAACTTTCATATTTACTGTATTTGGTTGCATGTAAAACTGACCAAACTATAAAATGTAATCTTAATTTAATAATAAAATAAAGGGAAAAACAATGTGTTTCAAAATGTGCATTTTACATCAAAACAGTTACATATGAAGTAACAGCTCTCATAAAATAATGTATCAGTATACAACAACTAACATTAACAAAATAAGTTACCGTATTTAAGGGCTTACCTATATACATAAGATAGTCATAAACTCCGTCCAACATCAGCATCTCCATAAAGTAGTTCTGGTTATGCTTTCGCTCAACATTTTCAGAACGATTTGCATTGTTCTTGTAGAGATCATTGAAAAGCTAATTAACAAAATATTAATTGTATTAACAATATGTTAATTTTATATTTAGAATAAAACATGCAAAATCAGAAAGCCTAATGCACAAAAAGTAATGGTTCATCATACCTACATATAATAATCCACATTTAATTTGAAAATCTCCAGGTTAGACAAATATGTGACTGTATCTTCTGATCCTCTGTTTTCTATAATAGCTTTAACTGGGCAGTAAACACCTTGTAATTACATGATATATCTGTTTCTTGCGATAGAACAACATATCAGCCAAGTCTAAACATTTTTAAAAGGAATTAATATCTTGTTTGCTTATAACAACCACCCACATTTTGCTTCATTTAGAGGATTCAATATGAGCTTGAGTCTGCAGCTGACAAGGCTAGCCGCAGTCATATCATTTGTATAAAGTACAAATAAAATAAATAATAAATGTATAATGCAAAACTGTGTCACTCACTAAATCTTTAATATTTGAACCTTTTATATTTACTGTGTCTTTAAGGGCTAGATAACGAGTGGAAAACTATTTATTGCTCCCGCTCTCATGCTAACTCCACTAGAAGAAAGCTTTTCGCACAAGTGCTGACTCGACATGCACAAAAAGCTGAACTTAGAATATTGTGAATGCATTAACGTATTCACCCAGACTTTAAATGGCGCACAAACCCGATCTCATTTTCTCAAGTGCAATAACCCAACATGAAAAATAAATATATTTCACATTCCAATGTTCTTCACATAGCAGAACAGGTTAAATTTTTATTTACATATATATATATATATATATATACATACACACACACACACACACATATATATACTGTATATACTGTACATATATAAATATATATATAAAATATATATACACACACATACATACAGTTGTGCTCATAAGTTTACATACCCTGGCAGAATTTATGATTTCTTGGCAATTTTCAGAGAATATGAATGATAACACAAAAAACGTTTCTTTCACTAATGGTTAGTGTTTGGCTGAAGCCATTTATTATCAATCAATTGTGTTTACTCTTTGTAAATCATAATGACAACAGAAACTACCCAAATGTTCCTGATCAAAAGTTTACATACCCTGGTGATTTTGGCCTGATAACATGCACACAAGTTGACACAAAGGGTTTAAATGGCTATTAAAGGTAACCATCCTCACCTGTGATCTGTTTGCTTGCAATTAGTGTGTGTGTATAAAAGGTCAATGAGTTTCTGGACTCCTGACAGACTCTTGCATCTTTCATCCAGTGCTGCACTGACGTTTCGGGATTCATGGGGAAAGCAAAAGAATCGTCAAAGGATCTGCGGGGAAAAGGTAGTTGAACTGTATAAAACAGGAAAGGGATATAAAAAGATATCCAAGGAATTGAGAATGCCAATCAGCAGTGTTCAAACTCTAATCAAGAAGTGGAAAATGAGGGGTTCTGTTGCAACCAATCAGGTAGACCAACTAAAATTTCAGTCACAACTGCTAGGAAATTTGTTCGGGATGCACAGAAAAACCCACAAATAACTTCAGGTGAAATACAGGACTCTCTGAAAACATGTGGTGTGGCTGTTTCAAGATGCACAATAAGGAGGCACTTGAAGAAAGATGGGCTGCATGGTCGAGTCGCCAGAAGAAAGCCATTACTATGCAAATGCAACAAATTATCCCGCTTATAATACGCCAAACAGCACAGAGATAAGCCTCAAACCTTCTGGCACAATGTCATTTGGAGTGATGAGACCAAAATTTAGCTTTTTGGCCACAACCATAAACGCTACATTTGGAAAGGAGTCAACAAGGCCTATGATAAAAGGTACACCATTTCTACTGTGAAACACGAAGGTGGATCGCTGATGTTTTGGGGATGTGTGAGCTACAAAGGCACATGGAATTTGGTCAGAATTGATCGCAAGAGGAATGCAGTATATTATCAAAAAATACTCTAGGGAAATTTGCATTCATCTGCCCGGAAGCTGTGCATGGGACGTACTTGAACATTCCAACATGACAATGATCCTAAACACATGGCCAAGTCGACTTGTCATTGGCTACAGCAGAATAAAGTGAAGGTTCTGGAGTGGCCATCTCAGTCTCCTGACCTCAATATCATTGAGCCACTCTCGGGAGATCTCAAATGTGCAGTTAATGCAAGACAGCCCAAGAATTTATTGGAACTGGAGGCTTTTTGCCAGGAAGAATGGGCAGCTTTCCCATCTGAGAAGATAAAGAGCCTTATCCACAAATACCACAAAAGAATTCAAGCTGTCATTGATGTTAAAGGGGGCAATACACTGTTTTAAGAACTGGGGTATGTAAACTTTTGATCAGGGTAATTTGGGTAGTTTCTGTTGTCATTATGATTTAAAAAGAGTAAACACAGTTGATTGATAATAAATGGCTTTAGGCAAACACTAACCATGAGTGAAAGAAAAGTTTTTGTGTTATCATTCATATTCTCTGAAAAGTGACCAAGAAATCATAAATTCTGCCAGGGTATGTAAACTTATGAGCACAACTAATACATATAAATATATTTATTTGTGGTGTCTTTGTTCTCTGCTTACACAAGGGGTTTTCTGCTTGCAGCGACCCGTGCATTTTATGCTTTAATATTTGGTGATGGTCAATAAGTTTTGTGTTACACAATAAGCCATTAAGCAATTGGTGACACGTTCTTGGCTCTAGTTGAGAGACTATGGTGGTTAACCTAATCTTATATTGACACTTTTGGGCTTTGATTGTATGTTTGTAATCAATACCAGATATGTCCAAATAGGTGATGTTCGAATTTTTTCCTCAGTTGCACTTTTTTCTCAGTTGCACTGTTTTCTTTGGCACAATTTTTTCCTCAGGCACAGTTTTTTGTCTTATGAATTATTGTTTATAATAATAAGATTTTTTTCCTATGAATAATTTTTTCCTATGAATAATTTTGCTTAAGAATAATTTGTCTTAATAACAATGTGATAGGGGGCTCTGATAAATTGTTACGAATGCTATTGATGGATAATACTATCAATAGGAATTTGCACAAGTTATAAATGCCATGGTATTTTCTCGCTTTAGGTCTTACGTATATCAGAGACATGTGACCCCACACTACAATACCATTGGGTGCTGTTGCGCCATCATAACACTATATTTGTTTACATCAGATTGATCAATATGATCCGTGATTGAATCACTCGTATAACTCTGCTAGTGGAGTTGGGGGCACTATGACTGATAGATCTACATGATTCGCTAAATGTTTTTGCTGCCCAGCTCATTACACATTAAACACGGATATTAGGGCGTGCACGCATTATTGACAAACGGAATTTGAAATACGTGATTGGCCGATCAGGGGTGTGTGGCCCTTCCCTCCATCCTCATTGGCGGGTGACGCGCTAACACAACAATTAGTAAACAAAGCGCGCGATTGGTGCAGGATTGATGTGTGGCTTCACACTGATATGCCATTGGCCAGACTTAGTTGTTTTTCGCCTTGAGCGATAATAAAATAATGTAAGATCGCACTAATGAAATTTATTATGTGTTAGGCACAAATGCCGACTGACAGAGGGGATATTACATGAGACCCTCTCTATATATATACACAGTGTGGCTAGATCCATACTGACAGATTGGTTCAGTTGAATGGGGTGTGTTGGTTACTGTTGCCTCGTAGGGAGTAGTCAGATACATTACATTGATGTGTGATTGGTTTCTTGAATCAGCACCTTTTGTGTTGATCATTGCCATTGGTTGGGGTTATTATGTTTCATTCTTGCTCACACAGTCTCATACGACCTTGTTACACCAGCTGCTGCTTGGATTTTCATTTATACTTGTTGCTGACCCAGAACTTTGCATTTTAATTCACTTTAGTTCACTTTTAAACACTTAGATTAACACACACTATTGATTGACAGTTGTTCATCCTATCAATTGAATTGACCTTTGGTCCTTTACCTATCAGGAGATTGGTTTCTCTAGACCATACACGCAGATCACAGTGATTGGGTTATGTTCACAGGGGAGGGTTTTGTTCACCTTTAAATGTTTGATACTTTGTGTTGCTCTTTGTCAGAGGAAGGGACTGTTTTTGTCCCGAAACGTCACTAATAAAATTGTTATTACACAGATGACTGCAGTCCAGTGAGTGCTTAACCTTTCTAAAACTATATACACATATATATACATAAATACAAACACACACATACACATACATACAGGGTCTGGCAGAATAACCTGACTGTTTTCAGTCAATAAACACACAAAGTATTCTTGTTTAAAATGTTTATTTAACATCATGAAAGATCAGTACCTACCATTTTTAGTAGTATCTTAATTTTATAGCTAAACTGCAACTAAACTATACCAGAAGCAAAAGAAAAAAAGTTATGTTTTAAAAATGACATTGTCCAGATGATTCCTATCATTTCGGACACATTCATGCAGACGTGCTCTGAAGCTTCTAATCGCTCGCCGGATCATTTCCTCAAGTATTGCAGCGATTTCATCTTGAATGGCAGGATCTGTGCTTGAAGACTCTTGCTTTCAGGTACTCCCAGAGGAAGAAATCACACCGGGTGGTCAGATGAGCGTGCTGGAAACAACTCCACGGAGAGAAATTAGGTGCCAAGGGAACATCTGCTTCAGCACCTCCATTGGTGCTCTTGAAATATGGGCTGTAGCTCCCTCTTGCCAGAACCAAACCGGAGGTTTTCCAAGCTCTGCAAGTCTTGGTCCCAGGAAAGTTGTCAGGATCTGGACAGAGCGATTGGAGGTGATGGAGGAGTGACCACACGAGCATCCTCGTCAAAAAACTACGGTCCTATTACCCCAAAGTTAGCGACAGCACACCAGACAGTGACACTGTGGAGGGGTCTTTCATAGAGCTCTCTAGGGTTATTTTCGGACCAGTAACGAAAGTTTTGTTTATTGGCACAGCCTGACAGGTGAAAGTGCGCTTCATCACTTGACAGAACACTGATGTCAGTTGTGACACTGTCAAAGATGGCTTCACAAGAGACTTTGCGGTTGGCACGGTCATTTAGCTCCTGGACCACCATCATTTTGTAGGGATGGAATTTCAGATCAGTGTGTAAGATTCGTCTTAAACTCCTATCTGATTTTCCTAATGTAAGGTCATGCTTAAAGAGACAGTCTAGGTCAAAATAAACTTTCATGATTCAGATAGGGAATGTAATTTTAAACAATTTTCCAATTTACTTTTATCACCAATTTTGCTTTGTTCTCTTGGTATTCTTAGTTGAAAGCTTAACCTAGGAGGTTCATATGCAATTTTCTTAGACCTTTACGGCCACCTCTTTTCAGAATGCATTTTAACAGTTTTTCACCACTAGAGGGTGTTAGTTCATGTGTTTCATATAGATAACACTGTGCTCATGCACGAGAAGTTATCTGGGAGCAGGCACTGATTGGCTAAACTGCAAGTCTGTCAAAAGAACTGAAATAAAGGGGCAGTTTGCAGAGGCTTAGATACAAGATAATCACAGAGGTTAAAAGTATATTAATATAACTGTGTTGGTTATGCAAAACAGGGGAATGGGTAATAAAGAGATTATCTATCTTTTAAAACAATAACAATTCTGGTGTAGACTGTCCCTTTAACAGCTGACTGATGTGGATACTGCACAAATGCTCGTCTGACAGCTTCAATATTCTGAGATGTCCTAACCGCACACACTCTGCCTGAGGAGATTTTTTACCCACAGCATAATTGTGTTTCTGATTGGAACATTTCCATTTCGATCGATCTTGAAATGGGTTGGAAGAGACGCTGTGTTTTAATCACCGAGTCATTATGCCGGAAAAAAACATAAATTATGTTTACCTAATAATTTCATTTTCTTCTGAAGGGAAGAGTCCACAGCTGCAGTCATTACTTTTGGGAATTCAGAACCTGGCCACCAGGAGGAGGCAAAGACACCCCAGCCAAAGGTATAAATACTTATTCTGCCAAGGAAACAAGGAACAGTAGGAGAAATATCAGGGTGAAAAAAGGTGCCAGAAAAACAAAATTTTTTACAGCCGCCTCATAGAGATAAAAACACGGGCGGGAGATGTGGACCCTTCTTTTCAGAAGAAAATTAAATTATCAGGTAAGCATAATTTATATTTTTCTTCTTAAAAGGGAAGAGTCCACAGCTGCATTCATTACTTTTGGGAAAACAATACCCAAGCTAGAAGACACTAAATGCAAATAACAGGTGGGTACAAAAGGCGGCAGAGAAAAACTCAAGCCCAGGTAACTGCACATCAGTTACACCACTGGCAAAGCCAAACTAGAGACCACTCAGACCTAGAGTCCGTCAGGTCCAAACAACCTCCGAAGCGCCTGCCCCACGGGACACCACGGGACATCCAAGAAGGTCCCCGGCTAAAGATAAGGACCGCATCTGCCCCCCAAAAGGGAACCTGAGACCAGGAAATCCAAAGGAACTTTTCCCACTCAACACCTAGAAAGCTACCCATGGTTGTCTTTACAAAGGCAACGCCCAGGGAGACAAACTCCCTAGAACACAAGGACCCAAAAGAAGGATCCAAACAAACACAGGGAACATGTCTTCAAAAGGACTTGAGGAACCCCTCATGTCTCCCAATCCCATACAATACTCTAAGGTACTCCAGGAAATTTATGAGTCCCCCCCGACGCTCCATAATATATCTAGATCTGTAGGCTATCTAGATCTGTAGGTACGAGACCCCCTACACGCAGTTGTGGGCAAAAAAAGGCACACTTCCCATAGGAAGAAGTCCCCCAAAAACCTCAGCATCCATATATTGGATACACATAGTGGAAGCCCCACAGGAGCAAAACCCTCAGCCTCCTGCTGCAGGAATGGAGGAACCAGACACTACATCACAGCTCCCCTCCCAGGAACCTGAAACACAGGAAGGGAAAAAGACCCTGCAATGGACCAAGGAACCCCAGGACTCCACGATACTAAGGTAACTCAGAACCCAGAGAACCCAAACCCTACTCTGGAAGAGAAGGGAATGAACAAAGGAAAAAAACCCTACCATAGGGGCGAGATCCCACGGACACATCGCCAACCCAGTTGAAAAGCATCCGGAGTCTACAGTAACATCGTAAATGCACCAGGTAGGGGCCCGTCAGAAAGGCCTAAAGCCTGAGCTACAGTCACAAAGGCATCTCTCACAGAGCCCCAGCCCCTACGAAGGGGGCTCATGGAACCACAACTTCAAATGTTAACCGAACCATCCACACCCATCCATGGTGAGACGTGGACCAAGGCCAGGGTTCTCGACAATGGACGAATAAAAGATCCAATCTCCGAGAGAACCCTAAACTGCCTCCTCCAAGGAGGAGCACACCTCTAAAGTCTGTAGACTTAGCGATCTAGATAGCCTTAGACACAAGAGTCACAAATGGATCGCAAGAAATCTTGTAGGCAAGCGGCAACACGTGATACACACACAGGCAGGGTAACATCAATACCCGAAGGAAAATGATAACCCAGGGCCCTGCTTGCCATCTCAGAGAAGTAAGGCAAGGCACCGCCCACGAAACTCCAAACGGAGTATTGAGGAAAAAAGGACAACTGCCTGACCCTCGAAGGGCGGCCCTCCATACCCAACCTCGACACCGCTACTGACAGGCCCCCAGGCTAGCGTAACATCGAGGACGCAACACACCCCGAACGGTAAAGACCGTAGTCCGACCGAGGGTATTAGCTGGAATAGACGACAATCAGAGAGCTTGAAAAAGCTATTATTCTAGGAAAGCTACCTTGAGCAGAGAACCCCTGCATACCACCTCCCAAAATAACATGACTCGGAACAGAGAAAAACATGCACGCACACCCAACCAGAGGATCCCTCCAAAAGTGGGGAAGGATGATGCTCCGCCATCGCAAAAAGAGCACACTAGGCTAAAGAGTCAGTGTCCGGAAGAACCTTGAGTGAAAACCAAATGTTAATCACCCAGCACATCAGATCAAACAGGTCACACACATCTCCCAACTTGCATTTAATGGAAATAACGGTTCTAAGTCTCGGGGACCTGAAGAACCTAGAGTCGTATGCAGAATGCAGAATCATAGCCCAGGCGAGTAGCCCGAACTGACCACCCGTAGAGTGGTATGCACAACCCTCCGTCCGGAGAAGTTGCATATAAACCACAGGCCTCATACATCAGTAGGATCCAAGCCCGGAGTCCACAGGATAGGCCTAGAAGCATCCTCAGCACCACGAAGGTGACATGAACCCAGGTAACAATTAAAAAAGCACCCGACCAGTACCAGCCTGGTATAAGAGCACTCTGGAACTGTTCCAGGTCCAAAAAAATTTGTCCCAAAGGATTGATAAAAGAACTAGAAATGAAAATTCTAATATTCAACAAGTGGGCAACTCCCACGCGACCACAAGTCGCATATATCAGTTCCAGAGAAGAACATTCATAAAAAAACGAAATCTAACAGACCTGAGCTTAAGGAAAAACAAATTAAACACATCTATCCGGATCAAAAATAAAATGAAAGGCAGCACCCATCGGGTGAACGCCCAAGGTGAATGAGAACGACAACAGGAACAGCTGAGAAGAGGCCCCATACACCCAAGCTCAGAAATAGAACCGAAAAACATAAATAAAACATAAAATGAAGACGATAAGGAGATTGGCTTCATCCCCTAACGTCATATCCATTTTGCCATCCAACTTCTAAGGCCTCTGCTCACTAGGACTGGGATCCTCTAACATTGCCAAAACATGTCTTAAAAGAACCCTAAGGCGAGCCAGCCTATAAAGGAAGGCAAAATCATCCCTCGCCAAATCTGCTGAAGACCTCTGCTCCGATATTGAGGCCCCTGAAGCCTCAGGAGCCAACATTTTCCCAGAAGGCCGAACTGAATCAGGCGATCCCACACTCGATGGACCTAGGTTAATGGAGCACGGACAGTATCGGAGAAATACTTCACTTGGGAGATATAAATGAGACAGCGCCATAGAAATGACCATGCGGAAGTGTGCCGTAACCTCCGGCGGAAACAAGCCACTCTCAAGAGAAGGAGTGAAGGCCATAGAGACACCTGCGTGCGTAACCGGGAAATGGTCTTGGGCACGCGCTTCACGGGTCATGGAAACCTCGGAGGTGGATGGCTCAACGCACTCTAAGCTCCCAGACTCAGGAGAAGAGAGTACTCTAGAACGGCACCCGGAACATAACTGATGGGCATTAATTACTCGGGCCATTTCATATTCATCACAAGACACATCCTCCATATGGAGGCATCCGTGTCGCTCATATCAGAATCCTCCATAATCATTGGGATTACAAAAAGACAAAACTTACTGGCACACTTTGCACTTTGACACCCCCAATGGCTGGGGTACTCACCACCTCCTGTGAACCAGACAACCCACGAGCAAGATTCTCTCGGTCGCACACAGCATACGGAAGTGAAGGAAAAAAAACAAACAACGTAACCGCACCCGTCACGAGGTGCACCGAGCCAGTCACAAAAAGGCGTGCAATCTTGTGAGATTGCATCCTAAAAGAAGGCCGTTATGTTCCGTAAAGGCAGAGAGCCTAAGTATAGCTACACATTGCAGATAGAACCACATAACAAACATGATTAAAGTCCCTCCTGTTCAATAACCTCCCTCAAGAGATATTAACCCATGATTCCTTATTTAAGATAAAAGGAGTCCCACTGGGATCCTACCTTGTTTCTTTAACAATACATCTCATATTGAAATAAAATGAAACAATCTTACCGGAATCTATGCGGTGGAACAGGATCACAGCCCTTCAAGTGTGACAGATAGTAGCCTCGCTTCTGACATGGACTTGAGTGAAGAAAGGTAGGCAGCGAAACTCGTCAACACTGATTACCAAGGAGCTGTTAATATGAGTCGGGATGGGTTCGCAGGAAAACTCTCTCTGCATCTCCGGACTCTAACTTCCTTCCATGCTCTCACTGAGAGGCTGACAAAATTACTTAAAACTCCAAAAGGATTTCCAGCTTCCAAATAATAGTTTGGAAAAAAGACCTTTATTGATTTATACAGGGTCCATAATGCAGCAAAAAAACAACGTTTCAAACCAGCAATTTGTTCTTAGTCATGTCAAAGTACCTATGTACAGGTGAGCCTTTTATACCTAACAAACAATTGTCAGCTTAATCAACACTGTCATCTTGTGGATTTTTTTCAGTACACATGTGTTAAGATACACCAATAAAGATATCTGTTACAAATGTTCACTCATAATTTGTGTATATCACATGTGTATTCTTAAAAACATAATTTCTTTAAAACCATATTAAAATCAAAGAAACCTATACATAAAATTAAGTTTCAGAATCATGCAACATTGATATTAAACAGGTTTATCTTAAAGAAACTGACCAGTCAAAGTCTTTATTAAGACCTTTCGGTTGTAAGGCATTCAATTTCCTTATCCAGGACATTTCTCTTTTTTTCAACTTTAGTTCCCTATTACCTCGCCTCCTGGGCCTAGCAACATGTTCTATTACTTGAAACCATAATTGGCTTATATTATGGCCCATGGAGAGGAAGTGATAGGAAAGGGGGGCATCTTTATTATTGATCCTGATATTCGATTTGTGTTCAGTCATTCTTTCCCTAACCTCCCTACTCGTTTCACCAACATAAATCCTAGCACAAGGACATTTAATAATATATATTGCATATGTACTTCTACAGGTTAAGTAATCCTTTGATTTATATTTCGTCCCATTTATAGGATGGAAAAAAAAATGTCAACCTTAATAATAGAGCTACAGTGTAAACAGGGATAGCATCCAGTTCTATTAGACCCTATTCTAGTTTGTACATTAGTCTTTCTACTACCTATATCAGCACATACCAAAACATCTCTCAAGCTTCTAATTTTTTTATATGCTGTCATTGGTTTTTGTTGAAAGTTTTCAATCTGAGGATTACAATCTTTTAGGATATATCAATATTTATTAATAATATTTGAAATTGTAGGACCCAAGGTATTATATTGTGTAACAAATATCATTCTTCTATCATCTTTCTTGCTTTTATCCTAACTGATGTGTTGATTGTCATCTTTATTTACAAGTTCCAGATGATCATTAATTAACTTCTCAGGGTAACCTCTTGCCTTAAATTTATCTGCGATTTCATTCAGTCTCAAGTTACATCTCCCTTTATCTGTAACAATTCTTTTAACACACAATAATTGACTCTTTGGTACTGCTTTTAATGTATTTACTGGATGGAAACTATTGAATTGTAACCCTTTATTTTTATCCGTAGGCTTGGTATACAGGTCTGTTTTTGGGAATCCCTTATCAATGTAAACAAAGGAGTCTAAGAAATGAACACCTGTTTAATTCATATTTACTGTGAATTTTAGGCCAGATACTGATGAATTCAAATGATCAACAAACTCCAACAGGCTACCAACGTTGTCAAACCATATACCAAAATTGTCGTCTATAAACCTCCACCAGGCGGCGCCATGTTGCAATAATAACCTGTGTGGGTATACACATTTTTCCTCAATATGAGACATATATATGTTGGCATAGGTTGGAGCCCATTGCCGTGTCCTGTTTTTGCAAAAAAAAAATTGATCCTGCAATAAAAAATAATTTTGATAAAGGATAAGTGACAATAGATCAACCAAAAACTGGACTTCCTTATTACTATATTTGTTATCCATTTTTAATGTGTTTGTTACTGCAGAAATACCACTAGTGTGCTTGATTGAGGTGTAAAGGCTTGTTACATCAAATGTATATAAAATAAATTTGTTACCAATATAACCTATCTTTCAGTTTGTTTAAAAAGTCATTGGTGTCCCTTAAGTATGAGGATGAATTGGGAAGGTAGGGCTATAATACCTTATCTAAGAATACTGATATTTTAGAGAACACTGAGTTAACCCCTGCTACTACGGGACGACCAGGTGGATGGCATTCATCCTTATGGATTTTCGGTAGTACATATAGGACAGGTCTTATTGGATTTTTCTCTATTAGAGATTCTTTAAATTTTACTGAGATGATACCTGCCTTTACGGCTTGATTTGTTAAATGTTCTATTTCCTTATTGATCTGAATTGTGGGGTCTCCCATAAGAGGTTTACAGTTTATACTTGGTTGTCATTAAGTCGTCTATCTATATAATCCTAGCCTGGAAAAAAATATGTCAAACATTGCAAATAGATAACAAGATATCACAATATCTGCCTATAAGGGGGAACCCACATTTTCTAAGTGGAATGGAATCATATATATTCTGTGAGTGGGCTCAGAAAGGATTAATATGGGTTAATCAACTAATTGATACACAGACTAACAGGGTTAAACCCTTTGATTTGTTGGCCAAAGAATTTAAGTTGGAGAATAAACAATTTTTTGCCTACTTACAAATCCGACATTTTATTGACACAAACAAACTAGCGGAGTTTAACCCAACTAATCTGAGAAATATTGACACGATTATCAATATTTATCCGTTTCTGTCTTGATAAAGGCGCGATATAGCGCTGAAACGCGTAGATCTGACCAACCAGTGTGACAAGGAAGAAAAGGCTCTAACAAATACGAGGAATTCGTCCAAGAACCACTCCCCCCACGACCCGACTACTTGATTGGACCTCCGAGGACCATACGTAAAGCCTACATACGTCTGGGAAAGAAGGGACTGCCGGGAAATACAAAACGGCGAGACGCTGAAAAGAAAAAGAATCAACAAACCCGCAGCAGAAACCCGCCAGGTAACCTTCCGGAACACCGACAATATTGAAGAGGAGGTAAGGTAAATCAGTAGTACGGCAAGGGGGAGCACTACTTCACGCCGTTTGACTCACAGGCTCAGATTCTGAGCCATTTTTAACAGTGACATTTTACATTATAAACAAACGCTCTGAACAGAGAGCATTTTTAACAGGGACAAACACCCTTGGATAAATACAAATAGTTGTGGCCACAACTCACACATTTTATCATTCACGGAACTGTCATTTGACGACCAACGTATACCTATACATATTTAACTATAGGTTTTTAAACAGGATCATTAACACTGTTACCATTAACGCTAACTGGATTTGATGTACATTAACATCTGATATGCATTTACATCTGTTTTGCACATATATCAGTCAAGGAATATATGTATATATCTTTTAAGGAATTGTCTCTGTATTGAAATTAATGTGTATTATCCTACAAGCTGCACATCTATAGCGATTGTATACACAATACAATCACCTGCACCATTGCTAACATTAATGAATTTTAGGAGATAAGTCATTCTTAGTACTTCAGAGTCGTTAACCTATATGTCATGTCCCTTTAAATATGGGAGTGTCTATCCTGCTTCAGCCCTATATAACTCCTTATCACACTCTCCTAGTTGCTTAGTATTGGAGTCTTATGCTATAGGACTGCTACAGCCAAGCCTATCTTCTCTGCAAACTGTGTCTGCCTCTTTTGCCTGTCAGTTCCGGATTTCACAGAGCTGTGACGTCACACGCCATCCTGCTTCACACAGCAGCAACACACAGTTCAGCTGCACTGTCTCCCAGACTGCCAGGACTTGCAAGCTCCTAATTCCTGCGGACCCTCTAATAATTTCTCAAGTAAGACCTGCTCTTAACATTCACTCTCCTGTGACTCAAATCATATATGAGCATACCAGACTCTTGTTTATCATATATATTTGCAATTGCTAAATCTATCTGAGCCAACTTTAACTAGCTATCTTAAAATACTCACTAAAGTTAGTTACTTATTATTTAGCTTTTTGCCTGATCTCTTTTTATTGCCTGTACTACTGAAATTCCAAACTAGTTTGTAATTATATTTTTCTATGTATCCATACTGGGGTTTCTATGTGTTACACTGCTGCAATTGTTTAGTGTTTACTCACAGGTGGCAGCTGTAGTGTAATCACCATTAACCCCTGCTAATAACTGAACTATGATGTCTGGGACTATCTTTTACTCTGATAGTAATTAATGATAAATCCCAGTATTCTTTGAACAACACACATAGTATTTTAAGTTTATTTCTTTTAACTCAGCAGTTGAGGTTCTTAAAAATAAATTCCTTGCCTTACAGGATACGGCAAGACTTAAATCCTGACAGAATACTAAGCCAGAAAAATAAACATGGACCCAGCTGAGTTAACTGCACACATGCAAACCCTTAGTCATAGGGTAGATTTACTCACTGATGGGTTAAATACCCTAAAGGCAGAAAATGATAATTTAAAAGCTTATATAAAAGATATTGTAGAAACAAAAATTCATGCTATAGAACCACAAGTCAGTCTCCCTGAATTATTTAAAGGTGATAGAACACAATTCAGAGATTTTAGAAATGCATGTTTTCTTTTGTTTACCCTAAAACCACAGACATATCCCACAGATAGAGTAAAGGTTCTAACAACCATATCTTTTCTTAGAGGTGAGCCCAGGAGCTGGGCAAACAGTTTTTTTGAAACAAATGATAACATACTCAATTCATTAGATGCTTTCTTTACCGCCTTAGCCCAGTTGTATGATGATCCATATAAACAAATGACTGCCGAAAATGCTATGAGGTCATTGAAGCAAAAGAAAAGATATGTAGAGGAGTATATCACTGAATTTAAGAAATGGGCAAAAGATAGCCAATGGAATAACCTTTCTCTAAGGAATCAATTCCGACTAGGCTTGTCTGAAGGTATTAAAGATGAGTTATCTCGAGTTGACCTTCCCCCCACCTTAGAAGAATTAATAAATCTCAGTATCACTATTGATAGACGCCTTAGGGAAAGGCAACAGGAAAGGTCTTACCAGGACACCACTCAAAAACGTCATACCCACACCCCTGCACACATACCACCAATAAAGCCCCCCACTGAGCCTATGGACATTGGGTTTGTGAAAGGACCGCTTACAGCACAGGAGAAACTAAGACGCCGCAGTCAAAATCTCTGCATGTATTGTGCAGCAGAGGACCATGGGGTTAAGGACTGTCCTGCGCTTCAGCGACAGAGCCGTGGTAAGACAATGTCACATACTGAATGTTTAGGTAGTTATACCTCTGCTACAACCTACCATAAATTCCCACTTCTTTTACAGTGGGACCAATGTCGCCTCAACGCCAGTGGAATCATTGATTCAGGAGCAACTGCAAACTATATTGATGTACAATATACTAAGGATAATAAAATACCTTTGGTGAAAAAGCAGACTCCTGTGTATTTGCGAGTTATTGATGGTAATAATATGGCCTCAGGCCCCGTAATGTATGAAACTGTACCTTTACTTGTAGTGACACAAGACCATCATAGGGAATTTCAAACTTTTGATGTCATTTCATCCCCCATTGTACCCATCATTCTAGGGTTAAACTGGCTATCACTACACAACCCCTGTATAGTCTGGTCACCATTCTCCATTTGTTTTAACTCTCACTACTGTAAGACAACTTGTTTCCCACCACTCATACTGCATACTATAGAGAAACCTTTAGAATTAGACATACCTCAAGAATATGCTGACTTCAATGACGTTTTTAGTAAAAAAGAGTCAGAAAAACTTCCTCCACATAGGAAGTATGACTGTCCTATTGAGCTCCTCCCAGGATCAGATATCCCTTATGGACACATCTTTCCATTGTCAAAACCTGAACTAGACCACTTGAAAACATACCTTGATGATAACCTAAGGAAAGGCTTTATCCGTCCTTCTACATCCCCAGCAGGTGCGGGGATGTTCTTTGTAAAAAACAAAGACGGATCTTTACGCCCAATAATCGATTATAGACAACTAAATAAAAGGACAGTAAAGAATCGTTATCCTCTCCCACTGATTCCGGAGCTTATTGAGAGACTACAGGGAGCTAAATTCTTTACCAAGCTTGACCTTAGAGGAGCCTATAATTTAATTCGAGTAAGATCTGGAGACGAATGGCTGACGGCGTTCCGCACCCGTTACGGGTTGTTTGAATACACCGTCATGCCATTCGGACTCTGTAATGCTCCCGCGACATTCCAGTATTTGATAAATGATATCTTTAAGGATATCCTGGATGTCTATCTTGTTATTTACTTGGATGACATATTAATCTATTCCAAGACCCTACCTGAACATATATCACATGTCAGACAAGTCCTTAGCAGATTGAGAAGCAACTCCTTATATGCCAAGGCTGAGAAGTGCATCTTCAACTCCAATAGCATAACTTTCCTTGGTTATTGCATCAGTGCTTCGGGCATTAGCATGGAGGATAACAAGATAGATGCTGTTAAGAATTGGCCTACCCCTGAATGTAAAAAAGACATTCAAAGATTCATGGGGTTCGCCAATTTCTACCGGAAATTCATCAAAAATTTTGCCTCCTTATCAAGACCATTAACAAACCTCACTAAAGCAAATGTTCCATTTCGTTGGACCCCAGATAGTCAAAAGACTTTTGAATTGTTTAAAGCACAGTTTACCTCTGCACCTATTCTTAGTATACCAGATCCTGAACTACAATATATATTAGAGGTCGATGCCTCGGATTATGCTGTGGGCGCCATTCTATCACAGAGACTCTCTCTCAAGAAACCGTTACATCCAGTTACCTTCTACTCTCGTATCATGACTCCATCTGAAATACATTACCCCATTGGGGATAAAGAGCTGTTGGCAATCAAGGTCTCCCTTGAACATTGGCGACACTTGTTGGAAGGTACCATTCTGCCTATCATTATTTTCACGGATCACCGAAACCTTCAATTCCTCCAATCCACCAAGACTCTCACCGCACGACAAGTAAGGTGGAATTTATATTTTTCCAGGTTCAATTTTCTTATCACATACAGACCCTCCTCACGGAATGGCAAGGCTGATGCCTTATCAAGACAATACAAGAAACCACCAAACCTACTTAGTAAGGATACTGTCATTCCAACAGAAAAGTTCATTGCCTTTTCATTTGATTCCACATCATTCCTTAAGGAAGAACAAGAGAAAGATATTACTAAACCACTAACTGTTATGCAACGGGGCTCAGATGGTTTACATTATCATCAAGACAAGTTATATATTCCCCCATCCACCAGGCAGTTGGTTTTACACGCTATACATGATGCACCTCTAGCAGGGCATACGGGCCTTCGTAAAACACAAGATTTAGCTAATAGATCTTTCTGGTGGCCAACAATGCATAAGGATATCTCAGATTATATCTCTTCCTGTGGAGTTTGTACCTTATCTAAAAGAAGCAAACGGCCTCACTATGGATTACTTATGCCAGTAGCAACACCAAGTAGACCTTGGGAAGAAATCGCCTTGGATTATATAGTGGATTTACCACGCTCAGGAACTGATACCACAATCCTTGTTGTGGTAGACTTGTTCAGTAAGATGTGTCATTTTATACCATATCGGAAGTTACCCACTGCTGCAGAAACCTTACAATTACTGCTCACTCATGTTTTTAAACATCATGGATTACCTAAGACTATTCTAACAGATCGGGGAACCCAATTCACAAGTAAGTTTTGGCTGGAATTCTGCAAGGCTTTTCAAATAGAGAAAAGATTGTCTACAGCTTACCACCCTCAGACAAATGGGCAGACCGAGAGATGCAACCAATGGTTGGAGCAGTTTCTCAGAGGATTCTGTTGTGATCAGCAACATAAATGGTCATCTTTTCTTCCTTACGCAGAGTTTACTTATAACAACACAGTACACTCTACTACCAAGCTCACTCCGTTTTTTGTTAATTATGGATTCCATCCCACTTTCCATCTTCTACCTGACATCTACTCTTCATCTCCATCTGTCACACAGACTACTAATGACATTGCAACTAATTTCTCATCTGTCCGCTCTGCTATTGATGATGCTAAGCGAATACACAAGCTACATTATGACAAGAGGAGAACTCCTGCACCAAAGTATTCCGTTGGGGATCTAGTTTGGCTCTCCACGAAACATCTGAAGTTAACCACTCCTTCTAAGAAATTGTCGGTCCTCTACGTTGGGCCGTATCCAATAGATCGCATCATAAATGAGAACGCTATGAGATTAAGGTTACCACCTACAATACGTGTACACCCTACCTTCCATGTTTCCTTACTGAAACCGTATCGAGCCCTTAGATCACCTCCTGACCAAGTATCACTTACTCCAGTAACTGTGGACCCTGATACAGAATACGAGGTCCAAGACATATTGGACTCCAGACAGATGAGAGGTACTCTTCAATACCTTGTCAGGTGGAAGGGGTATTCTCCTGACGAAGATTCCTGGGAACCCGCAGCTAACATTTCTGCTCCCCGGTTGATCTCTAGGTTCCATCAGCGGAATCCTGATCGCCCGCATCCATGAGCCGCGGAGCTGCTCCTTGAGGGGGGTGTCATGTCATGTCCCTTTAAATATGGGAGTGTCTATCCTGCTTCAGCCCTATATAACTCCTTATCACACTCTCCTAGTTGCTTAGTATTGGAGTCTTATGCTATAGGACTGCTACAGCCAAGCCTATCTTCTCTGCAAACTGTGTCTGCCTCTTTTGCCTGTCAGTTCCGGATTTCACAGAGCTGTGACGTCACACGCCATCCTGCTTCACACAGCAGCAACACACAGTTCAGCTGCACTGTCTCCCAGACTGCCAGGACTTGCAAGCTCCTAATTCCTGCGGACCCTCTAATAATTTCTCAAGTAAGACCTGCTCTTAACATTCACTCTCCTGTGACTCAAATCATATATGAGCATACCAGACTCTTGTTTATCATATATATTTGCAATTGCTAAATCTATCTGAGCCAACTTTAACTAGCTATCTTAAAATACTCACTAAAGTTAGTTACTTATTATTTAGCTTTTTGCCTGATCTCTTTTTATTGCCTGTACTACTGAAATTCCAAACTAGTTTGTAATTATATTTTTCTATGTATCCATACTGGGGTTTCTATGTGTTACACTGCTGCAATTGTTTAGTGTTTACTCACAGGTGGCAGCTGTAGTGTAATCACCATTAACCCCTGCTAATAACTGAACTATGATGTCTGGGACTATCTTTTACTCTGATAGTAATTAATGATAAATCCCAGTATTCTTTGAACAACACACATAGTATTTTAAGTTTATTTCTTTTAACTCAGCAGTTGAGGTTCTTAAAAATAAATTCCTTGCCTTACAGGATACGGCAAGACTTAAATCCTGACACTATAAGAAATATTAGGCGAGTATAACGTAACTGCTATTTAGCAATTTTGTATTTTATAATTACACTTTTATATGGTTATCAATAAATCGATGTATAAAGAAATTATCTTTTAAATATTGCTTAGTAAAATTATATTAACACTTATCTGAATATATTGTCTTATTTTCAATTCATATCAATGTGGTTTTAAAATACCCCAAAGAAGGGCATCGAATTTATTCTACCAAACCTAGTCATATAGTCTAGACTGACATTCATTGTTAACCCTCGAGACAATAGTCTCATACATTATTTGAGACAACTATCTCATATTTCACTAGATATATTAGATATTTAGAAAATATATCCCAATCACAGATCAGCTATATTATTTGAGATAACTATCTCACACTTCACTAGATATATTAGAAATATATCCCAATCAAAGATTGGTTATATATCATTTTGATTTAGTTATTCACTATATTATTTTTATTTTATTTTATTTCATTCACCACTGATACCAATCAAAGATTGGCTCACACAACACACATCTAACCACAATCCTACTCACAGCTCACACCAGAGCGCTCCCCTCCCCCCACGTAGCTTGTTATCAATATTTATCGGGCAGGGAATCATTCCATATCCTTCCTGTATAGAAGTGTTATGTCCTTAGAAGCTAAAGACAAATTCCTAACGTTATTCACTAAATGGCGCGGAGACTTTAGAAAATTTAAGTATTGATCATTTTAAAAAAAGTTTGCGATTGATCTCAGAGTATTCGCAAGAAATTTAATTTAGAGAGTCCCATATTAAATTATTGAATAGAGCGTATCTGACTCCACTCTCCATGTCAAGATGGAAGAATGCAAAAGTTATGAAATGTACGAGATGTAGTTCTTTAGATGCAGACTTGTTACATGTCTTTTATTCCTGTCCTAAAATTTATCAGTTTTGGTGCAAAGTAGAATATTGGCTTAATAGATTTATCCCAAGTAAGATCAAGCTAAAGAAAGAGCAAGTTATATTTCTTATACAAGAGAAAGAGGTACAAAATAAACAACTAGCCAATACGGCAATTTTGGTTGCGAGACAACTAATTCTAAGAAATTGAAAAGCGAATAAAGCACCAAGTATAGCTACATTTATAAAAAACATGTCTATTTAACTAGCGTTGGCTATTAAAGACCCGCTGATTTTTCTAGAGAATAAACTGAAAAAATTGATGATGAAATGGGATAATTTCCTATTGTCACACTCGCGGGAGATACAAAAACAAATTATAGCCCCATTACAAGATTCTCAGGCATTTCAACAGTTAATTTTGTTAAATAAATATCATCACTTTGCCGATTGTTCGAACTAGGGGAGTGGGAGGAAAGAGAGAATTCTAATTTTTTTGTTGTTGTTGCTATTCATGTTTTATTTATGATGATGTTGCTGTTTGTTTGTGTGGCTGGTATGTCTGATATGTTATGAGTTAGATATAGGATAATAAAGAGGAGGGGTACACACCAAAATGCAAGGTGGAAATTTAGGGTGGTATGACTTCCAAAATCTTACTTGAGAGAAGAGAATGTAATAGGATAGTTGAAAGCTGAATAGCTGATGAACAGATCTTGACAGCATCAGATAGAGCTTTAGATTGTATTAGTAAAAAAGCTTAGTTGGGTAAATGATAATTGCAAGGTGAGGTTAACGGAGTGTATTTTGCAAGGTGAGGTTAACGGAGTGTATTTTGATTTTTTTATCCCTTTACATCCAATTATGTTCAGGTAAACACCCTGCGAGGTGAAAGGTAAGCCCGATTGAGAGGCTGTCTTTTGTTTTCCCCTGCTTTACCCTATATACCATATTTGTTGATACCGTATGTGGTAAATTGTAAACCCGTACAGGGGATGGGTTAGGTGGATTTTTGTCACACCCTGTGTGGTGTAATGCTAGCCTTTGAAAGGTGTGTATTGTTTTATTCTTTGTATATCAATAAAAAAAAAATTGACAAAAAAAGTTGTCTATCTCATGAACATAATCAGACTTATTCAACAGAACAACTGCTCCGCCCTTATCTGCCTCCTTTATTATTATTATTATTTCTCTGTTATCTCTTAATTTGTTAATTGTATCTTTTCTCTCTTACTGGCTTGTACTAATCTCCTATTTTTGTTCCTCCTTAAAAGATTATCTACCTCTTTTTGAACCAGTTTGGCATAAGTTGCAACGCTATGTGGAGTAGATGGTATAAATTTGCTCTTCCCTTTAATCCCAAATTCCGTGGGTTCATCAAACCACATTTTTGTGTATCACCTGTGTTTTTTCTGAACCAACAGGATCTGACATGCTATCAAGGGACGTGCAGTCATAGGAGGCAGGGCCTCCCTTGCCATATTGGGGAAAAGTTTAGTTAAATTTTAATAAAAAAAAAAAAAAAATCACAATTTTTTTCCTCTCCAAGTAACGCTATGGAGAGGCAGGTACAGTACCGCTTATCTCCACAGCACTACATGGGTCATAGGAAAAGCTGTGCTGGAGCGCCACCTATGTGCTGTCAAAATATTAGCACACAAAATTGAGACCAATATGAGGCATCCCTCTTGATGCCTCCTAGCAAGGG
This sequence comes from Bombina bombina, assembly GCF_027579735.1. Taxonomy (NCBI): domain Eukaryota; kingdom Metazoa; phylum Chordata; class Amphibia; order Anura; family Bombinatoridae; genus Bombina; species Bombina bombina. The sequence goes on from NC_069502.1 coordinate 554,463,045, forward strand.
AGCCAATCAGAGAGGGTCATTTTCTCCTGGTGATTGACAGCACCAGGAGAACATGACCAGCGTTGATTGGCTTCCTGCTCATGCGCAAGGGCGCAGCATAGAAAGCGCGGTACTGGTGGGAAGGAGAGGCTGCTGCCTCGTGTGACCTGTGATCATCCATCTTGAGCACAAATTCAAGTAATTGGAATTCAGCTGCTGCCCTGCCCTACTACTGTACCGGTAAGTAATTGAGACAGACTGTGACAGTCAGCCCAGAGGGCACCTAATTTGCAGAAGGCAGTTTTTGTTGTTGTTTTTTTTTTTTTTTTTTTATTTGTGAGAAAAAAGAAAAAGCCAGGGGGCGGGGCTAATGCGACGGTGGGGGCGGGGCTACAGCAGTGGTGGGCCCACGATTAAGTGTGTTGTAAGTACACACTGACAGTGTAACACTGTGGAGACAATGCGCTATGGAGAAGCTGAACCATCTGCCGACAGTAGGCAACAGGTGCAGGGTGAGCCCTGGGGCTGATGGGGTTTACAGAGGGGGACTCTGGGGCTTATGGGGGTTACAGGGTGGGGGTGCTGAGGCTGATTGGAGTTACAGGGGGCGCTGAGGCTTATTGGGGTTACAGAGGGTGCTAAGGCTGATGGTGGTTATAGAGGGGGCGCTGAGGCTGATTGGGGTTACAAGGAGGACCCTGGGGCTAATAGGGTTTACACAGGGTGAGGGTGCTAAGGATAATTGGGGTTACAAGGGGGACCCTGGTGCTAATGGGGTTTACACAGGGTGGGCTGATTGGGGTTACAGGGTTACCTGTGGCCGATGGGCGTTACAGGGGGGTGCTGAGGCTGATTGGGGTTACAGGGGGACCCTGGGGCTAATGGGGCTTACAGGGTAGGGGTGCTAAGGCTGATTGGGGTTACAGGGGGGCCCTGGGGCTGATTGGGATTACAGGGGGGACCCTGGGTCTAATGGGGTTTACACAGGGTAGGGGCACTGTGGTTGATTAGGGTTACAAGGGGGACCATGGGACTAATGGGGTTTACACAGGGTGGGGGTGCTAAGGCTGATTGGGGTTACAGGGGGGCCCTGGCGCTAATAGGGTTTACACAGGGTGGGGGTGCTGAGGCTGATTGGGCTTACAAGGGGGGACCCTGGTGTTAATGGGGTTTACACAGGGTGGGCTGATGGGGTTTACAGAGGGGGACTCTGGGGCTTATGGGGGTTACAGGGTGGGGGTGCTGAGGCTGATTGGAGTTACAGGGGGCGCTGAGGCTTATTGGGGTTACAGAGGGTGCTGAGGCTGATGGGGGTTACAGAGGGGGCGCTGAGGCTGATGGGGGTTACAGAGGGGGCGCTGAGGCTGATTGGGGTTACAAGGGGGACCCTGGGGCCGATTGGGGTTACAAGGGGGACCCTGGGGCTAATAGGGTTTACACAGGGTGAGGGTGCTAAGGATAATTGGGGTTACAAGGGGGACCCTGGTGCTAATGGGGTTTACACAGGGTGGGCTGATTGGGGGTTACAGGGGGGTGCTGAGGCTGATTGGGGTTACAGGGGGACCCTGGGGCTAATGGGGCTTACAGGGTGGGGGTGCTAAGGCTGATTGGGGTTACAGGGGGGCCCTGGGGCTGATGGGGTTTACAGGGGGTGATGAGGCTGATTGGGATTACAGGGGGGACCCTGGGTCTAATGGGGTTTACACAGGGTAGGGGCACTGTGGTTGATTAGGGTTACAAGGGGGACCATGGGACTAATGGGGTTTACACAGGGTGGGGGTGCTAAGGCTGATTGGGGTTACAGGGGGGCCCTGGCGCTAATAGGGTTTACACAGGGTGGGGGTGCTGAGGCTGATTGTGCTTACAAGGGGGGACCCTGGTGTTAATGGGGTTTACACAGGTTGGGCTGAATGGGGTTTACAGGGTGGGTGTGCTGAGGCTGATTGGGGTTACAGGGGGGGCTCTGGGGCTAATGGTGGTTACAGAGGGGGCGCTGAGGCTGATTGGGGTTACAAGGGGGACTCTGGGGCTAATGGTGTTTACAGGGTGGGTTGCTGAGGCTGATTGGGGTTACAGGGGGGTGATGAGGCTGATTGGGGTTACCGGGGGCCCTGAGGCTGATGTGGTTTACAGGGGGGCACTGAGACTGATTGGGGTTATAGGGGGGACCCTGGGGCTGAGGGTGGTTACAGGGGGGTGATGATGCTGATTGGTGTTACAGGGGGGCCCTGGGGCTGATGGGGATTACAGGGGGGCGCTGAAACTGATTTGGATTACAGGGGGGACCCTGGGGCTGAGGGTGGTTACAGGGGGGGTGATGATGCTGATTGGGTTTACAGGGGGGGTGCTAGAGCTGACTGGGGTTACAGGGGGGGCCTGGGGCTAATGGGGGTGCTGGGGCTAATTGGGTTTACAGGGGGGGCCAGGGGCTGATGGTGGTTACAGGGGGGGGGCAGGGACTGATGGTGATTACAGGGGGGTGCTGAGGCTGATTAGGGTAACCACCATTAAACTCAGGCCTCCCCTGTAACCCCAATCAGCCTAAGCACCCCCCTGTAATGTAACCCCCATCAGCCTCAGCGTCCCCCTGTAACCCCCATCAGCCTCAGCACCCCCCTGTAAACCCCATCAGACCCAGGGCTCCCCTGTAACCCCCATTAGCCCCAGGGTCCCCCTTGTAACGCCAATCAGCCTCAGCACCCCCCCCCCCGTAACACCCATCAGCCCCAGGCCCCCCTGTAATTAGTATGTAGGATAGCCTTGTGCTCATCACATGCATTATTAGTATGTAGGATAGCCTTGTCCTTATCCAAGGTATTTATTAGTATGTAGGATAGCCTTATGCTTATACCAGGCATTAATTAGTATTTATTTAATTTATTATTAATAGTAGATAATTTTTTTATTTTTGTATCCTTTGTTGAAAAGCATACCTATGCAGGCTCATAAGAAGCAATGTATTACTGGGAGCTAGCTTTTGATTGTTAGCTTTTGTTAAAGGTGAGCGTGGAGGGGGGGGGGGGGCGCCACAGAAGTAGCCGCACAGGGTGCCAGAACACCTAAGGCCAGCACTGGCCACATGACAGCAATAAGAGGTATTGGATTGGAGTCAGAAATAAGGTGCTGCTGTCATCTACATCCCTTTTGCCTAACAAGAAGAGGTGTGTGATATTGCATGCCACTAACCACTTGACAATAAATAACGTTATTTATAATCCGGCTACATAAATTAGCATTCTGTAATAGATGACAGCAGCACCTTATGCCCGACTCCAATCCAATACCTCTTATTCTTGCACTGTAAAGCCAACATTGAAAAATGGACTTTAAGTTTTAATTTCCTATATAATCTCTCTAGATCCTGTTGGATAACAAATTCATCATAGTGGTCAAGTAAACAGAATGATAGGCCTTTGTTTAAAATTGTGTGTTCATTTTCGGATAGGACATAATTAGAAATATTATGTACTAAATTATTATCAAGCCAATTTTATCGCCTTAGTGCAGCCTGAATTCAAGTCAGGCTGGACTAAGTCGATAAAAGAGCACAGATAAGATGTTGCAAACAATGCTGGCATTTCACATATTGTCAGAACTTTGGGGATACATCTAAGCTGAGAATATTGTGTTTCTACTAATACCGCAATGTGGAAGGTTGAAAAATTTAAAAACCTGTTTATGTAGAGACTGCCTCTTCCTAAATCAGCGGATGTTATTTGTTATCTCCTTGTGCTTTTAGTAGCCTCTTACAGTATTGAAACTATTTATACTTTGCATGGATACCATGTATGTTATACTATAGCCCTTTTATGCATACCAATATTAATTTAGCTTTGGAGGTATTGCGCTCCACTTAGACCCCTATATTGAACCTGTCTAGGCTTATTCCTTCTTCGAAATTTTCAAGGGAGATATGTGCGCAGCTGGGGTGTAGTGGTAGCGCTGTACCATGTAAAGTTATAAATGTGGCTTTTCGATGTGCAGATCATTTGCGTATATGTTTAAGGGTGTTGACAGTCACGTGACTTAGCAATAAAGAAATTTATGCTTACCTGATAAATTTATTTCTTTTACAATTTTTTTTTGCATTTGAAATATTTAATACATTCGCATATTTAACAAGCCAAGTGTAAGATATGTATACTTAGTGAAGCAGCACATCAATATGTACAATTAGGAGAAAACAGATGTTGTGCATTAAAAACTTATTTCTTTTACGAGATATGACGAGTCCACGGATTTCATCCTTACCTGGGATATCGTCTCCTGGTCAGCAGGATGAGGCAAAGAGCACCACAGCAGAGCTGTATATATAGCTCCTCCCTTCCCTCCCACTCCAGTCATTCGACCAAAGTTAGGAAGAGAAAGGAAAAACCAAGGTGCAGAGGTGACTGAAGTTTAACAAAAAGAAAGACCTGTCTTAGAACATGACAGGGTGGGCCGTGGACTCATATCGTAAAAGAAATAAATTTATCAGGTAAGCATACATTTCCTTTTCTTTTACAAGATATGACGAGTCCACGGATTTCATCCTTACTTATGGGATACAATACCAAAGCTATAGGACACGGATGAAAGGGAGGGACAAGACAGGAACCTAAACGGAAGGCACCACTGCTTGAAGAACCTTTCTCCCAAAAACAGCCTCGGACGAGGCAAAAGTATCAAATTTGGAAAATTTGGAAAAAGTGTGAAGAGACGACCAAGTTGCAGCCTTGCAAATCTGTCCAACAGAAGCATCATATTTAAATGCCCATGAGGAAGCCACAGCCCTAGTAGAATGAGCCGTAATTCTTTCAGGAGGCTGCTGTCCAGCAGTCTCATATGCAAAACGGATGATACTCTTCAGCCAAAAAGAAAGAGAGGTATCCGTACCTTTCTGGCCCCTACATCTTCCAGAAAAAACAACAAATAATGAAGATGATTGAAGAAATTCTTTAGTCGCCTGCAAGTAAAACTTCAGGGCACGGACCACGTCCAAGTTATGTAACAGACGCTCCTTCTTAGAAGAAGGATTAGGACACAATGAAGGAACAATAATTTCCTGATTAATATTTTTGTTGGAAACAACCTTAGGAAGAAAACCAGATTTGGTACGTAACACTACCTTATCGGAATGAAAAATAAGGTAAGGAGAATCACATGGTAATGCCGAAAGTTCAGAAACTCTGCGAGCAGAAGAAATAGCAACCAAAAATAAAACTTTCCAAGATAACAATTTAATATCTATTGAATGCATAGGTTCAAACGGAACCACTTGAAGAACCTTAAGAACTAAATGCAAACTCCAAGGAGGAGCAATAGGTCTAAACACAGGCCTGATTCTAGTCAGATCCTGACAAAAAGATTGAACATCTGGAATATCTGCCAGACGTTTGTGTAGCAAAATAGATAAAGCAGAAATCTGTCCCTTTAAGGAACTTGCTGATAACCCTTTCTCCAAACCTTCTTGGAGAAAAGATAAAATCCTAGGAATCCTAATCCTACTCCATGAGTAGCCCTTGGATTCACATCAATAAAGATATTTACGTCATATCTTATGGTAAATCTTTCTAGTAACAGGCTTACGTGCCTGAACCAAGGTATCAATGACCGAATCAGAGAACCCTTGCTTAGATAAAATCAAGCGTTCAATCTCCAAGCAGTCAGCTGCAGAGAAATTAGATTCGGATGATGGAAGGGTCCCTGAATGAGAAGGTTCTGCCTCAATGGAAGCTTCCACGGCGGCAGAGATGACATGTCCACCAGATCGGCATACCAAGTCCTGCGAGGCCACGCAGGAGCGATGAGAATCACTGAAGCCCTCTCCTGTTTGACTCAAGCAATCACCCGGGTAAGGAAAGATGGTGGAAAAACATAAGCTAGGTTGAACGACCAAGACACTACCAAAGCATCTATAAGTTCGGCCTGAGGATCCCTGGACCTGGATCCGTATCTCGGGAGCTTGGCATTTTGACGAGATGCCATAAGATCCAGCTCCAGTCTACCCCATCTGAGAATCAGGTTGGCAAAGACCTCCGGATGAAACGTCTGTCAGCTCAAAAAATCCGCTTCCCAGTTGTCCACTCGTGGGATGTAGATTGCGGACAGATAACAAGAGTGGGCTTCCGCCCACCAAATTATCTTGGATACTTCTGTCATCGTTAAGGAACTCCTTATTCCTCCCTGATGATTGATGTAAGCCACAGTCGTGATGTTGTCCGACTGAAATCGGATGAATTTGACCGAAGCCAACTGAGGCCAAGCCTGAAGCGCATTGAATATTGCTCTCAACTCCAGAATATTGATGGGAAGTAGAGACTCCGACCAAGTCAACACACCCTGAGCCTTCAGGGAATTCCAAACTGCACCCCATCTTAGAAGGCTGGCGTCCGTTGTCACTATCACCCATGAGGGACTGCGGAAGCACGTCCCTTGGGACAGATGATCCGGCGACAACCACCAAAGAAAAAGAGTCCCTCGTCTCCTGATCCAGATCTATTTGAGGAGACAAATTTGCATAATTGCCATTCCATTGTCTGAGCATGCTCAGTTGTAGAGGTATGAGATGAAAACTAGCAAATTGAATGATGTCCATTGCAGCCACCATTAACCCAATTGCCTCCATGCACTGAGCCATTGATGGCCGAGGATTGGACTGAAGGGATCTGCATGTATCCAGAATCTTTAACTTTTTGACCTCTGTCAAAAAGATTTTCATGGATAGAGAGTCTATTAGAGTTAACAGGAAAGAAACCTTTGTCTGTGGAATTAGTGAACTCTTTTCTAGATTCACCTTCCACCCGTGAGTCCATAGAAAGGATAGAACCATGTCGGTATGAGACTTTGTCAGCTAATAAGACAATGCCTGGATCAGAATATCGTCCAGATAAGGCGCCACTGCAATGCCCCGCGGTCTGAGAACCGCCAGCAGAGACTCTAAAACCTTTATGAAAATTCTGGGTGCCGTGGCCAGCCCGAAAGGAAGGGCCACAAACTGAAAATGTTTGTCCAGAAAGGCAAACCTCAGGAACTTGTGATGATCTCTGTGGATAGGAATATGAAGATATGCATTCTTTAAGTCCACGGTAGTCATATATTGACCCTCCTGGATCAATGGAAGAATTGTCCGAATAGTCTCCATCTTGAAGGATGGAACGCTGAGAAACTTGTTTAGACTCTTGAGATCTAAAATGGGTCGGAACGTTCCCTTTTTTTTGGGAACCACAAAAAGATTTGAGTAAAACCCCTGTTCCTGTATTGGAACGGGGCAAATTACTCCCATAGCGGAGAGGTCTTTAACACAACGTAAGAACGCCTCTTTTTATCTGGTCTACAGATAATGGTGAAAGAAGAAAACTTCCTCTGGGGAAGGAATTTTTTTAACTCCAACTGATACCCCTGAGACACAATTTCTAGTGTCCCGGGATCCTGAACGTCTCTTATCCAAGTCTGGATAAAATGAGAAAGTCTGCCCCCTACCAGATCCGGTTCCAGATCGGGGGCCGACCCTTCATGCTGTCTTGGTAGCAGAAGGTGGCTTCTTGGATTGTTTACCTTTGTTCCAAGACTGGTTGGGTCTCTAAGTGGACTAGGCTTGTGATTCTGAAAGAAAAGTTAGCCAACTCAAGACGCTTTTATCCTAGCCCGGTCCCTTATCCAGGGAAGAAGGCCAGATTCTAGTGTCAGTACTAGTAACAGAACAACACATCAAACCATACGCTGTTGCACAGGTTGTTGCTGTTACAAGCCAAGCTGTATGAACCTTTATACGTTCTTACTGTCCTCTAAGGGGATCATAGAGCTTTTAGCTAGGTTGATCATTTAGAAAACATCCTTGTGATGAAAAGGAATGCAGTTCACCATCCCAATAACGCACTGGATGCCTGGTAACACCCATAGTGACGGAGTCGTCCAGGATAGCTAAAACCTCCTAAGTAACAAACGGAGGCAACCAAGCTAAAACAAAGGAAAAACAACCTCAGGACCAAATAAAGAGATAATTCAAACTGAGCCTGAGAATTCATTAACAGAAAATCCTGAAGTATCTTCCTCTTCGTCAACAGGGAAGAAATATCTGGGATAACAATTTTTTAACAATAATGCTGATTGAACGTAATTCCTCTAGAAACGTTTACTACTTCATAGGAAAAAAACTATGATGTGTGAAGTGTTAGAGGAAGCGCAGGACACTGTATGTGGGCCATAATTTGTGGAACACTAGAGGAGAAATACGTGGCATAGGTTGACCACAGTCAACAGACTCCCATCGCAGTAGGGATCAGAAAAGAAACAAAATAATCTCTCTTTGTTCTTTTGTTTGTTTGTTTGTTTTTTATTATAAATAACACAAACATTACTGTCGTTTATTAAAAAAGAAAAAGTAATTAATATTTTGTTCAAACTTATTCCATCTGTCGACATAAAGGATGGAGTCAACAGTAAAAACCTTTTAGGAAAGACTAACAGAGCTCTGTTAATGTCTCTTTAAATATTAAAATAAACTCATTTACTGCTTACATGTCCCTGAAATCATAAACAGAGAAATTAATGCAAATAAAATGAACAAATAAAAAACGTTACCGTCACTTTAAATTTAAAACAGTAACTTTTACTGCAGTCCATTCTACATTGCTTGCTTACAAAAATTTGCTAAGTGTATCATGATATCAAGGAATCATGCAACACGTAGCCATAATACATCCTTGGGCATAGAATAACTGAGACTGAGACACAAACTGTTAAACATTGTGGCATGTGTAAAAGGCAATCCTACGTAACAGAATGGAAACTGATCCGGAGCGCATCTTTGCAGCTCTATCCGGACCTACATGAGACCAACACAGAGCTCGCTCACAGACTGCTCTATGCGACACTTCCTGTGTACTACAGAGCAAGAGCGGTCCCAGTCGGCCCCAGGCCCCGCCCATCGTGGGCGTGATATTCCTATCTAAGACTGCAGTGACATTCATGGAGCAGAAGAAAAGTGCCAAAAAAGAACCCCCGCCCCTCGTGGGCGGAACAATACAAACTCTCCCGGTCGCCATCATTATAATAAAAAAGGAGACCGGGAGATCACACTGAACCATTTAAGTAGGAACATTAATCGCAAGCATAAAAAGAGCATGTTCGTATAAAAAACTCTTTTACTGGTTACCACAACAAAATAAAAGCAACCATAAATCAAAGGTTATAATCTCACTGTTATCGGGCACATCCCACATGGTATCCCGATCGGTTAACATATCTCTAAGCCCGTCTCCTTACCCCAGTGCCTGCAGTCAGACGTGCTGCCAGCTATATAGGCGATATATGGAACAAGGCAACATGTCACAGTAGGAGTCCACTTTACAATATAGCTCATATTCGTGTATCCCCACCACAAAGTCATAACCTGCTATGTGAAAGCTGAGTAGTACACAGATATAGGGGAACCCTTACAATAAAGGCACATTACCCCACTATGAAAAAGGTAGTATACACACAGCCATTTCTGAGGTAGAACTGTCCCAGAAAAACAAAAGAGCTGCACATACCTCTATGCAGAGTAACAGCATGATCGGTCCCACAGGATCAACTGGTCTTCTCCCTCCTGCAGTTCTGTGGAGACATACAGGGCCTTAGATAATATTAGCTAAGACCATATTCTGAAGGACAGCACTCAGTATGGGAGTCGCAGTGAGAATATAAGCCCACCAGTTCCCATTGCCTTAAAGCCACCAAATGCTTCTCTTGTTACTGAAGAGACTGATCTGGTCTAGGCTACACCCTGAACAAAGCAGTACACTCAGGCACTACTTTTAAAAATAATAAACTCTTGATTGAAGAATCTAAACTAACACCTCACTTTACCTCTTCCTATCACTAACACAGGCAAAGAGAATGACTGGGGTGGGAGGGAAGGGTGGAGCTATATATACAGCTCTGCGGTGGTGCTCTTTGCCTCCTCCTGCTGACCAGGAGGCGATATCCCATAAGTAAGGATGAAATCCGTGGACTCGTCATATCTCGTAAAAGAAATAAGTTTTTAATGCACAGCATCTGTTTTCTCCTAATTGTACATATTGATGTGCTGCTTCACTAAGTATACATATCTTACACTTGGCTTGTTAAATATGCGAATGTATTAAATATTTCAATTGCAAAAAAAAGTGCTTGATTCCCCATCTTTTGTAAGGTTAATCAATTATGATGTTCCGTTCTATTTCTAATAGTCTATAATTCTAAATAATTTATATAGGGTCTGCACCATTATTACTATTTGTACTTATATTAAAATCTCATTTATATAAACCATTTGTCCTCTGAAAACCTTGTATTTAAAAAAATAGAATAAAATATATATATATATATATATATATATATATACACACACACACGCACACTTTTTGCTTAGAAGGGCACTCACAGGCGTTTTTTATCCGTCAAATAATTGATTTTATTTTCAATACATCAAAAGTTAAATCAAATGGTCATAGTCGATGTTTAGGCCCCTATTTGGGCCTTCTTCAAGAAAAATAATATCTCAATTCAGCAATGAAGCCGTACTCCCAGTTCAAAGAGCCATGATAGCCTCTACAGCGCTCAGTATAAAAATATAAAGTGTGTAGAAGATGTGTATACTAAGTCAACTCTCAATAAAAAAAAATAATAATAATAATAAATATGCTGTTATACATTAGCCAAATATATAAATGAGAGGGTGCAAAGTTTACTGTATATAAATGACCGACATATAGTGGATGCAATAACCAGTGTATGAAGCGGAATCTCAAAACATCATAAACAGGCCAATTTTCAATAAATAAAGATGTGTCTGCTCTGACACTCGAGAATAATATGTGGACAAGTACAAACAGGAATGGGACAATGTTCGTATAGCAAAAGAATGTTCAAAGGCTACGATAAGACATGACTATACAGTCCTAGTCACGAAAGAACAAGGCACACTGAGAACCAGCAGATCGTCCCGTATGGTATTCTACTTACTGGCTCATACCCCAATCATATGAGGTAAGTTAGGAGCGGGGATGTATGTGCTTGCTTCCAAAAGAAGGATCAGTCACTTGCATAAGTCAGCGTCTGGATCACTTATGCGCTTCTCCCAATCATCTGTTCGCTAATTCATCTACGGTCCATGGCTCTCAGGGTATCCGAATGCACCAATCCCTGGAGGAATGTCTGCTCCCTCTCTCAAATGTCACAGCAGTGTTGGGATGTATGATATTGGAGAGAAGACAACGCAGCAATAGCGTGACACCGTTTATTGGAGACAAATAATGAAAATAGATAAAAAACACAAGATAAAACCTCAATGGAATGAGGTAACAGAGGCGCCTGTCAGCTCTAAAATTAAGATGAGTAACTCAACGAAGAGAATGAACTGGCCGGTCACTGTTTCAAAAATCAGATAGTTCTGTAACGGTTTGAAGAGTCGATCAACAAAAAACAGAACGTGTCCCACTAGTACACCGACACGTTTTAAAGGTCTATGTGATAGTCACCTTCTTCATCATTAGTTACAAATGAGAACTAACACCCAAGCTGTGGAAGTGCACGAGTAACTATAAAGGAAGGAATTGAAAAAACTGCTTCTTTCATTGAGAAATTAAATCCATAACCCAAAAGAAAATATCTCTCTTATAACAAACTCAAAAAGAGAGGCACAATCATCAGACTGAGAAAAATGCCCTTGCTACCAAAGGCTGCTCCAGAGAAAGCAAAAACATAAAAATGGTATAATTTAGTAAAGGTATGCAAAGAAAAACAAGTGGCCACCTTGCAAATTTGATCAACTGAAGCCTCATTCTTGAAAGCCCAAGAAGTGGCAACTGATCTAGTCAAATGAGCTGTTATTCTCTGTAGCACAGGCTGACTTGACTCCAAATAAGCTATGTGAATCAAAAGTTTTAATCAAGTGGCTAAAGAAATAACAGAGGTATTCTAACCTTTCCTATGGCCAGAAAAGAGAACAAACAGACTAGAAGTTTGTCTAAAAAAACCTTAGTACCATTAACATAATATGTCAATGCTCTAACAACATCTAAAAAATGCAAAGATCTTTCAGAAACATTTTTTGGATCAGGACACAAGGAGGGGACAACAATCTCCCTATTAATGTTGTGTGAGTAAACAACTGTATGTAAAAAATAAAATGTAGTCTGCAAAACATCCTTATCCTGATGGAATATCAAATAAGAGACTCACATGAGAGAGCAGACAATTCAGAAACTCTTCTAGCAGAAGAGATGACCAAAAGAAAGTAGTTTAATGTCCAATGTATGCATAGGTTCAAAAGGAGGAGCCTACAAAACCCTTAACACTAGGTTAAGACTCTAAGGTAGAGAAAACATAATTTATGTAAGAACTTACCTGATAAATTTCTTTCTTTCATATTGGCAAGAGTCCATGAGCTAGTGACGTATGGGATATACATTCCTACCAGGAGGGGCAAAGTTTCCCAAACCTCAAAATGCCTATAAATACACCCCTCACCACACCCACAATTCAGTTTAACGAATAGCCAAGAAGTGGGGTGATAAGAAAGGAGCGAAAGCATCAAACAAGGAATTGGAATAATTGTGCTTTATACAAAAAAATCATAACAACCACAAAAAGGGTTGGCCTAATGGACTCTTGCCAATATGAAAGAAATGAATTTATCAGGTAAGTTCTTACATAAATTATGTTTTCTTTCATGTAATTGGCAAGAGTCCATGAGCTAGTGACGTATGGGATAGCAGATACCCAAGATGTGGAACTTCCACGCAAGAGTCACTAGAGAGGGAGGGATTAAATAAAGACAGCCAATTCCGCTGAAAAAATAATCCATAACCCAATCAAAAAGTTTTAATCTTAATATGAAAAAAATATAAGCACAAGAATCAAACTGAAACAGCTGCCTGAAGTACTTTTCTACCAAAAACTGCTTCAGAAGAAGAAAAAACATCAAAATGGTAGAATTTAGTAAAAGTATGAAGACCAAGTTGCTGCTTTGCAAATCTGATCAACAGAAGCTTCATTCTTAAAAGCCCAGGAAGTAGAAACTGACCTAGTAGAATGAGCCATAATCCTTTGAGGCGGGGATCTACCCGACTCCACATAAGCATGATGAATCAAAGATTTTAACCAAGATGCCAAAGAAATGGCAGAAGCCTTCTGACCTTTCCTAGAACCAGAAAAGACAACAAATAGACTAGAAGTCTTCCTGAAATCTTTAGTAGCTTCAACATAATATTTCAAAGCTCTAACTACATCTAAAGATCTCTCCAGAGAATTCTTAGGATTAGGACACAAAGAAGGGACAACAATTTCTCTACTAATGTTGTTAGAATTCACAACTTTAGGTAAAAAATGAAATGAAGTCCGCAACACTGCCTTATCCTGATGAAAAATCAGAAAAGGAGATTCACAAGAAAGAGCAGATAGCTCAGAAACTCTTCTAGCAGAAGAGATGGCCAAAAGGAATAAAACTTTTCAAGAAAGTAATTTAATATCCAGAGAATGCATAGGTTCAAACAGAGAAGCCTTTACAAAACAATGAATATCAGGATGATTAGCAATCTTTCTGTGAAAAAGTACAGAAAGAGCAGAGATTTGTCCTTTCAAGGAACTTGCAGACAAACCTTTTTCCAAACCATCCTGAAGAAACCGTAAAATTCTAGGAATTCTAAAAGAATGCCAAGAGAATTTATGTGAAGAACACCAAGAAATGTAAGTCTTCCAGACTCGGTAATAGATCTTTCTAGACACAGATTTACGAGCCTGTAACATAGTATTAATCACTGAATCAGAGAAACCTCTATGACTAAGTATTAAGCGTTCAATCTGCATACCTTCAAATTTAATGATTTGAGATCCTGATGGAAAAATGGGCCTTGAGATAGAAGGTCTGGCGTTAACAGAAGTGTCCAAGGTTGGCAACTGGCCATCCGAAAGAGATCCGCATACCAAAACCTGTGTGGCCATGCTGGAACCACCAGCAGTACAAACAAGCGCTCCATTAGGATTTTGGAAATCACTTTTGGAAGAAGAACTAGAGGTGGAAAGATATAAGCAGGTTGATAATTCCAAGGAAGTGACAACGCGTCCACTGCTTCCGCCTGAGGATCCCTGGATCTGGACAGATACCTGGGAAGTTTCTTGTTTAGATGAGAGGCCATCAGATCTATTTCTGGAAGTCCCCAGATTTGAACAATCTGAAGAAATACCTCTGGGTGAAGAGACCATTCGCCCGGATGTAACATCTGGTGACTGAGATAATCCGCTTCCCAATTGTCTATACCTGGGATGTGAACCGCAGAAATTAGACAGGAGCTGGATTCCGCCCATACAAGTATCCGAGATACTTCTTTCATAGCCTGAGGACTGTGAGTCCCCCCTTGATGATTGACATATGCCACGGTTGTGACATTGTCTGTCTGAAAACAAATAAACGATTCTCTCTTCAGAAGAGGCCAGAACTGAAGAGCTCTGAAAATCGCACGGAGTTCCAAAATGTTGATTGGTAATCTCGCCTCCTGAGATTCCCAAACCCCCTGCGCTGTCAGAGATCCCCATACAGCTCCCCAACCTGAAAGACTTGTATCTGTTGAGATCACAGTCCAGGTTGGACGAACAAAAGAGGCCCCTTGAATTAAACAATGGTGATCCAACCACCAAGTCAGAGAAGATCGAACATTGGGATTTAAGGATATTAATTGTGATATCTTTGTATAATCCCTGCACCATTGGTTCAGCATACAAAGCTGGAGAGGTCTAATGTGAAAACGAGCAAAAGGAATCGCGTCCGATGCAGCAGTCATGAAACCTAGAATTTCCATGCACAAAGCTACCGAAGGGAATGATTGAGACTGAAGGTTTCGACAAGCTGAAACTAATATCAGACTTCTCTTTTCTGTTAGAGACAAAGTCATGGACACTGAATCTATTTGGAAACCCAAAAAGGTTACCCTTGTCTGAGGAATCAAGGAACTCTTTGGTAAATTGATCCTCCAACCATGTCTTTGAAGAAACAACACAAGTTGATTCGAATGAGATTCTGCAGAATGTAAAGACTGAGCAAGTACCAAGATATCGTCCAAATAAGGAAATACCGCAATACCATGTTCTCTGATTACAGAGAGAAGGGCACCGAGAACCTTTGAAAAGATCCTTGGAGCTGTTGCTAGGCCAAACGGAAGAGCAACAAACTGGTAATGCTTGTCTAGAAAAGAGAATCTCAGAAACTGATAGTGATCTGGATGGATAGGAATATGCAGATATGCATCCTGTAAGTCTATTGTAGACATATAATGCCCTTGCTGAACAAAAGGCAGAATAGTCCTTATAGTCACCATTTTGAATGTTGGTATCCTTACATAACGATTCAATATTTTTAGATCCAGAACTGGTCTGAAGGAATTCTCCTTCTTTGGTACAATGAACAGATTTGAGTAAAACCCCAGACCCCGTTGCAGAACTGGAACTGGCACAATAACCCCAGCCGACTCTAGGTCTGAAACACATTTCAGAAACGCCTGAGCCGTTACTGGGTTTACTGGAATGCGTGAGAGAAAAAATCTTCTCACAGGCGGTCTTACCTTGAAACCTATTCTGTAGCAAACAAAAGATCTACGGCGCTCACCTGCACCACGTGTATATCCAGCAGCATTTTCTTCAGCGTGCACACGTCAAAGGAGCCTGTTCCTGTTGGAGGGTGCAACTGGAAAAGCGTCCCCGTTAGAACGCAAACAGAGTTCCAGTATATGCAAATTCCACAGCAACTCCTACTTACAGGAAATGAAGAGTCCTTGTATAGGTAAAAAACATTTTCTTTATTGGTGGTGAATGCAGGATAAAACCATAGGGGAGCAAAAATGCTCACATCAGCAGGAAAGAGTATCCGGTAGTGCAGGAAACAGCAGACATGTTTTGTGTGGGATCTCCACACTTGTTCACTGCTAAACCTATTCTGTACCCTTGTGGAACAATGTTCTGAATCCAAAGACTTTGAATCGAATTGATCCAGACATCTTTGAAAAATCGTAACCTGCCCCCTACCAGCTGTGCTGGAATGAGGGCCACACCTTCATGGCAGCTGGTTTTGACTTTCTAAAAGGCTTGGATTTATTCCAGACTGGAGAAGGTTTCCAAACGGAAACTGTTCCTTTAGGGGAAGGGTCAGGCTTTTGTTCCTTATTCTGATGAAAGGAATGAAAACGATTCTGCAGCCCTATATTTACCTTTAGATTTTTTGTCCTGAGGCAAAAAGGCTCCCTTCCCACCAGTAACAGTTAAAATTATTGAGTCTAACTAAGAACCAAATAATTTATTACCTTGGAAAGAAAGAGAAAGCAACGTTGACTTAGAAGTCATATCTGCATTCCAAGACTTAAGCCATAAAGCTCTTCTAGCTAAAATAGCTAAAGACATATACCTGACATCAATTCTAATGATATTGAAAATGGCATCACAAACAAAGTTATTAGCATGTTGAAGAGGTTTAACAATGCTATAAGCATTATAGTCTGACACTTGTTGCGCTAAAGCCTCCAACCAGAAAGTGGAAGCTGCAGCAACATCAGCCAAAGAAATAGCAGGTCTAAGAAGATTACCTGAGAATAAATAAGCCTTCCTTAGAAAGGATTCAAGCTTCCTATCTAAAGGATCCTTAAAAGAAGTACTATCTGCCGTAGGAATAGTAGTACGTTTAGCAAGAGTAGAGATAGCCCCATCAACTTTGGGGATTTTTTCCTAAAACTCTAATCTATCAGATGGCAACGGGTACAATTTCTTAAACCTTGGAGAAGGAGTAAATTAAGTACCCAGACTATTCCATTCCCTAGAAATTACTTCTGAAATAGCATCAGGAACTGGAAAAACTTCTGGAATAACTACATGAGGTTTAAAAACTGAATTTAAACGCTTATTAGTTTTAATGTCAAGAGGACTAGACTCCTCCATATCTAATGCAATCAACACTTCTTAAAGTAAAGAACGAATAAACTCCATCTTAAACAAATATGAAGATTTATCAGTGTCAATATCTGAGGCAGAATCTTCTGAACCAGATAGATCCTCATCAGAAATAGATAAGTCAGAATGATGGCGGTCATTTAAAAATTCATCTGAAATATGAGAAGTTTTAAAAGACCTCTTACGTTTACTAGAAGGAGGAATAACAGACAGAGCCTTCCGAATAGAATTAGAAACAAATTCTTTTACATTAACAGGAACATCCTGAACATTAGATGTTGAAGGAACAACAACAGGTAATGGATTATTACTAATGGAAATATTATCTGCGTTTGATAGTTTATCATGACAACAAACACAAACTACAGCTGGAGGAACAGTTACCAAAAGTTTACAACAAATGCACTTAGCTTTGGTAGAACCGACATCAGGCAGCGTCTATCCAGAAGTAGATTCTGATCCAGGGTCAGGTAGTGACATCTTGCAACATGTAATAGAAAAAACAACATATAAAGCAAAATTATCAAATTCCTTAAATGGCAGTTTCAGGAATGGGAAAAAATGCTAAACAAAACAAGCCTCTAGAAACCAGAAGCAACTAAAAAGTGAGACTGAAATAATGTGAAAAAAACTGGCACCAAGTATGACGCCCACATTTTTGGCGCCAAGTATAACGCCCACATTTTTTGGTGCCAAGAATGACGCCCATATTTTTTGGCGCCAAAAATGTCCGCAACACACATACGTCAAAAAATGACGCGATCACGTGAAAACTTCCGGCGTCAACTATGACGCCGGAAATGACGAAGTTTTTGCTCCAAAAAAGTCTCGCGCCAAGAATGACGCAATAAATTGAAGCATTTTCTGCACCCGCAAGCCTAACAGCCCGCAATTTAGAAAAAAAGTCAATTGAAAATTGAAATTTTTAAGGTAAGAAAAAATATAATTCATATGCATTTTCCCAAAAAAATTAAACTGACCGTCTGAAAGAAGGAATACTGATTATCCTGAATCATGGCAAATATAAGTTTAACATATATATTTAGAACTTTACATATAAAGTGCCCAACCATAGCTTAGAGTGTCATGAATAGAAATAAGACTTACTTACCCTAAGACACTCATCTACATATAGTAGATAGCCAAACCAGTACTGAAACGAGAATCAGTAGAGGTAATAGTATATAAGAGTATATCGTCGATCTGAAAAGGGAGGTAGGAGAAGAAACAGAGAACCTATGAAATAGATCCCCTAGAGGAAGACCATGGTATTCAAATAGGCAATAGTCTCTTCACATCCCTTTGACATTCACTGCACTCTGAGAGGAAAACCGGGCTTCAGCCTGCTGCGAAGCGCATATCAACGTAGAAATCTAGCACAAACTTACTTCACCACCTCCATGGGAGGCAAAGTTTGTAAAACTGAATTGTGGGTGTGGTGAGGGGTGTATTTATAGGCATTTTGAGGTTTGGGAAACTTTGCCCCTCCTGGTAGGAATGTATATCCCATACGTCACTAGCTCATGGACTCTTGCCAATTACATGAAAGAAATAAGCTTAATAACAGGTTTAATTCGGACTAGAGACTGAACGAAACAATGAATATCAGGAAGATTAGCGAGCTTCCTGCTAAATAATACAGAAAGAGCAGAAATTTGTCCTTTCAGAGAACTGGCAGATAAACCCTTATCTAAACCATCCAGCAAAAACTGAAGAATCCTAGGAATTCTAAAAGAATGGCAGAAAAAATTATGGTCAATAAACCAATAAATGTAAGTTTTTAAAACTTTGTGATACATTTTCATAAAAACAGGCTTACAAGCTTCCGAGTGTTAATCACAGAATCCTCTAGGACTCAGAACTAAGCGTTTAATTTCCATGCCATCAAGTTTAGAGATTTTAGATCTGAATGGAAGTAAGGACCTTGAGACAGAAGGTCTGACCTTAGAGGAAGAGGCCAAGGCGGGATACTGGACATAAAAGCACTAAGCACGTTCAGCCTAACTATGAGATTAGATGTGCGCTAACCCGACATGCATATGTACAAGGGCGCTCTAACTTGACGAGCGGAAATTCAAGCGAGCCAAACTATTTGCACGCAAAAAGCAAGGGGAATAGTGAGTATCTGTCCCAGGGCCATATATAGAAATAAGACTCTTTTGAACTCCCAGGGCCATATATACACACATAGATAAACTTTCAACATTTTAAAAGTGCCCATAAACAAAGCTTTAAGTGTCTACATAAAAAATACTGTGGCCCTCTCTGCATCGGACAGCGATGGTGACGACAGCGGCAGTGAATGGAAGGGGGAAGAGGGGGAAGCAGGGAGAGGGTGTTCCTATAGTGGAACGTGGGGTAGAGGGTGGGAAAACGATCTGGGAGGGGGTATGGTAATGAGGGGGGTAAAATAAGCTACACTACAGAAAAAAAGTTTTTTGGGGTAAAATAAATACAAATTAGAGCAAACTGGGTACTGGCAGACATCTGCCAATACCTAAGACGGCGGCTAATAGGTAGAGGGGGGAGGATTAGAGAGTTGTTTGGGGGGGGATCCTACACAGCAGAAAATATATTTAAAAAAGAAATTAAAAAAAAGAAAATGTATGCTTACCTGATAAATTTGTTTCTTTTTAGACACGATGAGTCCACGAATCATCATCCTTACTTGTGTAATGCCACAAGTAAGGATGATGATCCGTGGACTCATCGTGTCTTTAAAAAGAAAGCCTTTTATTTTAGTACTGGAAGACTTTCTGCCAGTACTTAAGATGGGGGTGACCACTGTGGGGTGGCAGAGGGAAGAGAGCTGTTTTAGAGGGATTAGGGAGGGATCAGGGGGTGGGATGTGTCAGGTGGGAGGCTGATCTCTACACTAAAGCTAAAATTAACCCTACAAGCTACCTAATTAACCCCATCACTGCTGGACATAATACAAGTGTGGGGCGCAGCGGCATTTAGCGGCCTTCTAATTACCAAAATTAGCCATATATGTCTGTTATTATTGAACAAAGGGAATCCCAGAGAAGCATTTACAACCATGTGCGCCATGACTGCACAAGCTGTTTGTAAATTTCAGTGAGAAACCTAAAATTGTGAAAAATTTTACTTTTTTTTTATTTGATAGTATTTGGCGGTGAAATGGTGGCATGAAATAAAGCAAAATGGGCCTAGACCAATACTTTGGTTTGTCTACTAAAAAAACATAATTTATGTAAGAACTTACCTGATAAATTCATTTCTTTCATATTAGCAAGAGTCCATGAGCTAGTGACGTATGGGATATACATTCCTACCAGGAGGGGCAAAGTTTCCCAAACCTCAAAATGCCTATAAATACACCCCTCACCACACCCACAATTCAGTTTAACGAATAGCCAAGAAGTGGGGTGATAAAAAAAGTGCGAAAGCATATAAAATAAGGAATTGGAATAATTGTGCTTTATACAAAAATCATAACCACCCCAAAAAAAGGGCGGGCCTCATGGACTCTTGCTAATATGAAAGAAATGAATTTATCAGGTAAGTTCTTACATAAATTATGTTTTCTTTCATGTAATTAGCAAGAGTCCATGAGCTAGTGACGTATGGGATAATGATTACCCAAGATGTGGATCTTTCCACGCAAGAGTCACTAGAGAGGGAGGGATAAAATAAAGACAGCCAATTCCTGCTGAAAATAATCCACACCCAAAATAAAGTTTAATGAAAAACATAAGCAGAAGATTCAAACTGAAACCGCTGCCTGAAGCACTTTTCTACCAAAAACTGCTTCAGAAGAAGAAAATACATCAAAATGGTAGAATTTAGTAAAAGTATGCAAAGAGGACCAAGTTGCTGCTTTGCAAATCTGATCAATCGAAGCTTCATTCCTAAACGCCCAGGAAGTAGAAACTGACCTAGTAGAATGAGCTGTAATCCTTTGAGGCGGAGTTTTACCCGACTCAACATAGGCAAGATGAATTAAAGATTTCAACCAAGATGCCAAAGAAATGGCAGAAGCTTTCTGGCCTTTTCTAGAACCGGAAAAGATAACAAATAAACTAGAAGTCTTTCGGAAAGACTTAGTAGCTTCAACATAATATTTCAAAGCTCTAACAACATCCAAAGAATGCAATGATTTCTCCTTAAAATTCTTAGGATTAGGACATAATGAAGGAACCACAATTTCTCTACTAATGTTGTTAGAATTCACAACTTTAGGTAAAAATTCAAAAGAAGTTCGCAACACTGCCTTATCCTGATGAAAAATCAGAAAAGGAGACTCACAAGAAAGAGCAGATAATTCAGAAACTCTTCTGGCAGAAGAGATTGCCAAAAGGAACAAAACTTTCCAAGAAAGTAATTTAATGTCCAATGAATGCATAGGTTCAAACGGAGGAGCTTGAAGAGCCCCCAGAACCAAATTCAAACTCCAAGGAGGAGAAATTGACTCAATGACAGGTTTTATACGAACCAAAGCTTGTACAAAGCAATGAATATCAGGAAGATTAGCAATCTTTCTGTGAAAAAGAACAGAAAGAGCAGAGATTTGACCTTTCAAAGAACTTGCGGATAAACCTTTATCTAAACCATCCTGAAGAAACTGTAAAATTCTCGGAATTCTAAAAGAATGCCAAGAAAAATGATGAGAAAGACACCAAGAAATATAAGTCTTCCAGACTCTATAATATATCTCTCTGGATACAGATTTACGAGCCTGTAACATAGTATTAATCACAGAGTCAGAGAAACCTCTTTGACCAAGAATCAAGCGTTCAATCTCCATACCTTTAAATTTAAGGATTTGAGATCCTGATGGAAAAAAGGACCTTGCGACAGAAGGTCTGGTCGTAGCGGAAGAGTCCACGGATGGCAAGAGGCCATCCGGACAAGATCCGCATACCAAAACCTGTGAGGCCATGCCGGAGCTACCAGCAAAACAAACGAGCATTCCTTCAGAATCTTGGAGATTACTCTTGGAAGAAGAACTAGAGGCGGAAAGATATAAGCAGGATGATACTTCCAAGGAAGTGATAATGCATCCACTGCTTCCGCCTGAGGATCCCGGGATCTGGACAGATACCTGGGAAGTTTCTTGTTTAGATGAGACGCCATCAGATCTATTTCTGGAAGCTCCCACATTTGAACAATCTGAAGAAATACCTCTGGGTGAAGAGACCATTCGCCCAGATGCAACGTTTGGCGACTGAGATAATCTGCTTCCCAATTGTCTATACCTGGGATATGAACCGCAGATATTAGACAGGAGCTGGATTCCGCCCAAACCAGAATTCGAGATACTTCTTTCATAGCCAGAGGACTGTGAGTCCCTCCTTGATGATTGATGTATGCCACAGTAGTGACATTGTCTGTCTGAAAACAAATGAACGATTCTCTCTTCAGAAGAGGCCAAGACTGAAGAGCTCTGAAAATTGCACGGAGTTCCAAAATATTGATCGGTAACCTCACCTCCTGAGATTCCCAAACTCCTTGTGCCGTCAGAGATCCCCACACAGCTCCCCAAGCTGTGAGACTTGCATCTGTTGAAATTACAGTCCAGGTCGGAAGCACAAAAGAAGCCCCCTGAACTAAACGATGGTGATCTGTCCACCACGTTAGAGAGTGTCGTACAATCGGTTTTAAAGATATTAATTGAGATATCTTTGTGTAATCCTTGCAGCATTGATTCAGCATACAGAGCTGAAGAGGTCGCATGTGAAAACGAGCAAAGGGGATCGCATCCGATGCAGCAGTCATAAGACCTAGAATTTCCATGCATAAGGCTACCGAAGGGAATGATTGTGACTGAAGGTTTCGACAAGCTAAAATCAATTTTAGACGTCTCTTGTCTGTTAAAGACAGAGTCATGGACACTGAATCTATCTGGAAACCCAGAAAGGTTACCCTTGTCTGAGGAATCAATGAACTTTTTGGTGAATTGATCCTCCAACCATGATCTTGAAGAAACAACACAAGTCGATTCGTATGAGATTCTGCTAAATGTAAAGACTGAGCAAGTACCAAGATATCGTCCAAATAAGGAAATACCACAATACCCTGTTTTCTGATTACAGACAGAAGGGCACCGAGAACCTTTGTAAAAATTCTTGGAGCTGTAGCTAGGCCAAACGGCAGAGCCACAAACTGGTAATGCTTGTCCAGAAAAGAGAATCTCAGGAACTGATAATGATCTGGATGAATCGGAATATGCAGATATGCATCCTGTAAATCTATTGTGGACATATAATGCCCTTGCTGAACAAAGGGCAAGATAGTCCTTACAGTTACCATTTTGAACGTTGGTATCCTTACATAACGATTCAATATTTTTAGATCCAGAACTGGTCTGAAGGAATTCTCCTTCTTTGGTACAATGAAGAGATTTGAATAAAACCCCATCCCCTGTTCCAGAACTGGAACTGGCATAATTACTCCAGCCAACTCTAGATCTGAAACACAATTCAGAAATGCTTGAGCTTTCACTGGATTTACTGGGACATGGGAAAGAAAAAATCTCTTTGCAGGAGGTCTCATCTTGAAACCAATTCTGTACCCTTCTGAAACAATGTTCTGAATCCAAAGATTGTGAACAGAATTGATCCAAATTTCTTTGAAAAAACGTAACCTGCCCCCTACCAGCTGAGCTGGAATGAGGGCCGCACCTTCATGTGGACTTAGAAGCAGGCTTTGCCTTTCTAGAAGGCTTGGATTTATTCCAGACTGGAGATGGTTTCCAAACTGAAACTGCTCCTGAGGATGAAGGATCAGGCTTTTGTTCTTTGTTGAAACGAAAGGAACGAAAACGATTATTAGCCCTGTTTTTACCCTTAGATTTTTTATCCTGTGGTAAAAAAGTTCCTTTCCCACCAGTAACAGTTGAGATAATAGAATCCAACTGAGAACCAAATAATTTGTTACCCTGGAAAGAAATGGAAAGTAGAGTTGATTTAGAAGCCATATCAGCATTCCAAGTTTTAAGCCATAAAGCTCTTCTAGCTAAAATAGCTAGAGACATAAACCTGACATCAACTCTGATAATATCAAAAATGGCATCACAGATAAAATTATTAGCATGCTGAAGAAGAATAATAATATTATGAGAATCATGATCTGTTACTTGTTGCGCTAAAGTCTCCAACCAAAAAGTTGAAGCTGCAGCAACATCAGCCAATGATATAGCAGGTCTAAGAAGATTACCTGAACACAGATAAGCTTTTCTTAGAAAGGATTCAATTTTCCTATCTAAAGGATCTTTAAACGAAGTACCATCTGACGTAGGAATAGTAGTACGTTTAGCAAGGGTAGAAATAGCCCCATCGACTTTAGGGATTTTGTCCCAAAATTTTAATCTGTCAGATGGCACAGGATATAATTGCTTAAAACGTTTAGAAGGAGTAAATGAATTACCCAATTTATCCCATTCTCTGGAAATTACTTCAGAAATAGCATTAGGAACAGGAAAAACTTCTGGAATAACCACAGGAGATTTAAATACCTTATCTAAACGTTTAGAATTAGTATCAAGAGGACCAGAATCCTCTATTTCTAAAGCAATTAGTACTTCTTTAAGTAAAGAACGAATAAATTCCATTTTAACTAAATATGAAGATTTATCAGCATCAATCTCTGAGACAGAATCCTCTGAACCAGAAGAGTCATCAGAATCAGAATGATGATGTTCATTTAAAAATTCATCTGTAGAGAGAGAAGTTTTAAAAGATTTTTTATGTTTACTAGAAGGAGAAATAACAGACATAGCCTTCTTGATGGATTCAGAAACAAAATCTCTTATGTTATCAGGAACATTCTGCACCTTAGATGTTGAAGGAACTGCAACAGGCAATGGTACATTACTAAAGGAAATATTATCTGCTTTAACAAGTTTGTCATGACAATTAATACAAACAACAGCCGGAGGAATAGCTACCAAAAGTTTACAGCAGATACACTTAGCTTTGGTAGTTCCAGCACTAGACAGCGATTTTCCTGAAGTATCTTCTGACTCAGATGCAACGTGAGACATCTTGCAATATGTAAGAGAAAAAACAACATATAAAGCAAAATTGATCAAATTCCTTAAATGACAGTTTCAGGAATGGGAAAAAATGCCAATAAACAAGCTTCTAGTAACCAGAAGCAAAGAAAAAATGAGACTGAAATAATGTGGAGACAAAAGCGACGCCCATATTTTTTGGCGCCAAATAAGACGCCCACATTATTTGGCGCCTAAATGCTTTTTGGCGCCAAAAATGACGCCACATCCGGAACGCCGACATTTTTGGCGCAAAAGGACGTCAAAAAATGACGCAACTTCCGGCGACACGTATGACGCCGGAAACAAAAAAGATTTTTTTGTGCGCCAAAAAAAAAGTGCGCCAAGAATGACGCAATAAAATGAAGCATTTTCAGCCCCCGCGAGCCTAACAGCCCACAGGGAAAAAAGAGTCAAATTTTAAGGTAAGAAAAAAATTGATTCAAATGCATTATCCCAAATATGAAACTGACTGTCTGAAAATAAGGAATGTTGAACATCCTGAGTCAAGGCAAATAAATGTTTGAATACATATATTTAGAACTTTATAAATAAAGTGCCCAACCATAGCTTAGAGTGTCACAGAAAATAAGATTTACTTACCCCAGGACACTCATCTACATGTTTGTAGAAAGCCAAACCAGTACTGAAACGAAAATCAGCAGAGGTAATGGTATATAAATAAGAGTATATCGTCGATCTGAAAAGGGAGGTAAGAGATGAATCTCTACGACCGATAACAGAGAACCTATGAAATAGACCCCGTAGAAGGAGATCACTGCATTCAAAATAGGCAATACTCTCCTCACATCCCTCTGACATTCACTGCACGCTGAGAGGAAAACCGGGCTCCAACTTGCTGCGGAGCGCATATCAACGTAGAATCTAGCACAAACTTACTTCACCACCTCCATAGGAGGCAAAGTTTGTAAAACTGAATTGTGGGTGTGGTGAGGGGTGTATTTATAGGCATTTTGAGGTTTGGGAAACTTTGCCCCTCCTGGTAGGAATGTATATCCCATACGTCACTAGCTCATTGACTCTTGCTAATTACATGAAAGAAAAATGATATAGTTTTGATAGGTTAATATAAAAAAGGCTCTGTCTGTTTAAATGTAGTGATGGCAAAAATGATAAAAATGCTCTGGTCTTTTGGGGAAGTTTTTGTCTGAAATGCCCAGCCCAGAGGTTAAGAAAAAGAGAACATATTAAAACAAGTATGGTAAATGGAAGATTAAATTTAACTCCTACATTGTACCTTTTTATCGTTTTCTGAAGTGGGACTCAGAATAGTCAGTTCAGGTCTACTTGGCTTTGGTTTTGGAGATTCACAAGACTTTATAAAATTCATGATAAAAAGTTCCAGGTGCTGTCCTTTCTGTAATTAAGAGCAAACAATATGGTTTGAAAAAAAACTGAATTAAATGAATATATCAATCTACGAGAATATAAAAAAATTACCTCTTTAATTAGTTTTCCTGGGACTGACTTGATCATTTTTCCTTGAAATCAGAATATAACAAAATAAATTAATATACAAGCAGCATACACTGTTGTAGATAAAATACAATGCTTAGGACTCACATAAAACACAAATATTTCTGTAGCCAATATTATGATAAAGGGACAGGAAATAATCAAATTAAACTTTAATTGTAATATCAAAGGAGCAGTATAATTCTGCATATGATCCAGTTTTTGTTAGGCTCAAGCAGTGAAGGAATAATACAATTTTCACAACATATCTATAAACTATTTTTGTGTAAACAAAAGAGAACACTTAATTGTTCAAAATGTGTCACAAACTTACTCAACACTGTCTGTAAAGCAAAGATGCAACACTACTATTTCCTTCCATAAGGCAGGTAGAGTCCACAACTTCATTCCTTACTGTTGGGAAAAACACCTGGTCACCAGGAGGAAGCAAAGACACCCCAGCCAAAGGCTTAAATATCCCTCCCACTTCCCCTATCCCCCAGTCATTCTTTGCCTTTCGTCACTATAGGAGGTGGCAGAGAAGTGTCAGAAGATTTGGGTAGTCCTGTAATGGGTATATTCCCTTCAAGAAAGGACTGGAGTTTTAAGTAATCATATCAACCTCTCAGTGAGAGTATTGATGAAAGTTAGAGTCTGGAGATGCAGGGAAAGTTTTTCTGTGAACCCATCAAGACTGTCGCCTTAAAGCTCTTAAACAATCAGTGTTGACAATTTTCACTGCTTGCTGTTATGCACTCAAGTCCATGTCAGAGCGTCTCTTCAAGACTGTCACACTTGAGAGGCTGTGCCTGTTCCACAGAATGGATCGTGGAGGGTAAGACCGTTTTATATATTCACTTTTGCTATACACGGTCACAGTTTGACTCCTTTATGCCTCGATAGGATCAAGGGTTAATAGTTCCTTCAGGAAGATTATTTGAACAGCTAGGGGTTATTTATAACAGCTTTAATGTGAGTTTTTTTGGGCTCATAGACTGTGTGCTTTTGGCTTGGAACAAACAGGTTTTACTTTTGTTTTTGATCGTTGCTCAGCTCATAATAGCTTAGCGCCTTTTTTCATAGCAGGGGAAGTCCTGTCCTACGCACCACATGACCGGGTGCGGTCTTTTAACATTCCTACGATCCTGCTGTGAACATCACTCCTAAGGAGAGCATTTTCACTGTTAGCTGTCTGGGTCTAGGAGGTGGTGAGTGCCCCAGACATTGGGATTATAAAGGTGCCATTTTTTTTTTTAATAAAAAAGATCTTTTTTTTTCCTCTGTCCTTCTGTGGATATATCTTAGCTATGGAGGACTCTGATACTACATTAGAAGGCTCAGCTCCTTCTGTACTGATTAATAATTCCTGTTTATATTGTGGGAGGCTGTGGTGTGCCCGTCTGCTCAATTTTGTTCCATTTGCCTAAGCACTGTTCTAATGTCTAAAAAGAGAGACAAGCCTGCTAAGACTCAGAGCTATAAGCCCCTCTGAGCCATCTACCTCTCAGGAATCTGTGTCCCAAGAGATTACTACCCTTTCTACACTACCCGCTTCACATGCAGTTCCCCGTGGCTCAACTAATCCTCCATCTGGAGGGGGCTTTTTTCCTGTGAACTTTACAGCGCACAGTTACAAATCGGCGGTGTCTGCGGCCCTGAGTGCCTTACCTCCCTTAAACATAGTTTTTCTGACCTAGAATCATCTAAATATTTGTTGGATTTAGCTACTATGTCCCAGCTATCCGAGGATGAGTTAACCTCTGTAGCTTCAGAGGGTGAACTTTCTGAGTTCGGAGACATCAGTTTCTAAAGCTCCTTCAGCGGAGGAATCCTCCTTTAGATTTAAAATGGAGCATCTGCGTTTTTTTATTAAAGGTTCTGTCTACGTTAGAGGTTAGGCTACACTCCCTGAGGAACCTAAGATCCCTAAATTAGACAGAGTTTGTGAAGACAGGAAGGTCCCTCTGACTTTTCCTGTGCCAGTTAAGATGGCGAACATTATTAGTAATGAATGGGAAAGAATAGGAACTTCTTTTTCCTCCTCGTCTACTTTAAAAAAAATATTCCTGATCCCTGACTCTCAATTAGATTTGTGGGGCTCCATCCCTAAGGTGGATGGCACTATTTCTACTCTGGCTAAGCATACCTCTGGAGGATAGTTCTTCTTTTATAGAGCATATGGAAAAGAAAATGGAAACTTTTCTGAGGAAGATGATTCAACATACAGGGTTTTTATTTTAACTGTCGGTAGCTGTAGCTGCGGTTGCTGGTGCAGCTACCTACTGGTGCGACACTCTGTCAGAGCTCATTGAGGTGGAGACTCCCCTCAAGGATATTCAGGAGAGAATTAAAGCTCTGAATTGCTAACTCCATCTGTGATGCGAATATGCAGATTATTCGCCTAAATGCAAAGGCTTCTGGCTTTGCAGTCCTAGCCCACCTTTCAAGGGGAAGATTTTATTCGGTCCAGGGCTGGGCTCCATTATTTCTACGGTTACCGGAGGGAAAGGTGCCTTCCTACTGCAGAATAAGTAGAATAGGCCTAAGGGATAAGGTATAATTTCCGTTCCTTTCATTCTGACAAATCTCAACGACAGCAATCCTCATCCAAGTCAGAGCAGCCCAAGAGTACTTGGAAGCCGGCTCAGTCCTGGAATAAGTCCAAACAGGCTAAGAAGCCCATCAAGAACAAGTCGGCATGAAGGGGCGGACCCCAATCCAGGATCGGATCGAGTAGGGGGCAGACTGTCTCTTTTTTCAGATGCTTGGTTCCAGGATGTACAGGATCCTTGGGTTCTGGAGGTTGTATCTCAGGGACACCGGATAGGAATCAAATCTCATCCGCCCAGGGGCAGATTCCTACTCTCCAAACTGTCTATAAGACCAGAAGAGATGACTGCCTTTTTAGGTTGCGTATGGGATCTCTCCTCTCTAGGAGTAATTGTCCCGGTACCTACAGCAGAAAGAGGTTTGGGGTTTTATTCAAACCTTTTCGTGGTTCTAAAGGAGAGAACTTTTCATCCAATTCTGGACTTAAAGTGCCTAAACAAGTTTCTGAGTGTTCCCTCTTTCAAGATGGAGACAATACGGTCAATCCTTCCTCTGGTTCAGGAAGGACAGTTTATGACCACCATAGACCTGAAGGATGCATACCTTCACGTTCCGATACACAGGGAACATTTGTAGTTCTTGAGGTTTGCCTTTCCGGACCAGAACGTCTAGTTCATAGCTCTTCTGTTTGGCCTAGCAACTGCTCCAAGGATATTTTTGAAGGTTCTGAGGGCTCTTCTAGCCGTTGCCAGAACACGAGGTATTGCAGTAGCACCTTACCTGAAGAATATCTTGGTACAGGCACCATCTTTTTATCTAGTGAAAGAACACTTTGAGTCCCTTCTCAGTCTTCTACAATCGCATGGATGGAAGATAAACTTGGAAAAGAGTTCTCTTACTCCAAATACCAGGGTGAATTTCAGAGACATTGCAAGCTAACTACTGCATGTCTTGCCCTCCAGGCCTCCTTGAGACCCTCAGTGGCCCAGTGTATGGAGGTGATCTGACTCATGGTGTCCTGTATGGACATCATTCCTTTTGCCTGATTGCATCTCAGACTCTTACAACTATGTATGCTGAGACAATGGAACAATGACCATTCAGATCTGTCTCAACAAATTGTGCTGGACAACCTGTCGAGAGACTCGCTCTCTTGGTGGCTCTGTCCAGATCATCTGTCCCAAGGCATGTGCTTCTTGAGACCATCCTGGGAGCTTGTGACTACGGACGCAAGCCTTTCCAGCTGGGGAGCCGTTTGGGGTGCCAAGAAGGCACAATGGCGCTGCAGAATCTGATAGCGCTCTACAAATAACCGATAATAAAAATAATAATAATAAAGGGCTGTGGACTCAGGAGAAGTCCTCCCTTTCGATCAATATATTGGAACTCTGTGCAATCTTCAATGCCTTGAAGGCTTGGCCCCTTCTGGGTTCGTCCCAGTTTATCAGATTCCAATCAGACAATATAACCTCGGTTGCCTACATAAACCATCAGGGGGGAACGAGAAGTCCCTTGGCGATGAGAGAAGTATCTCAGAATCTCAGATACTAGAGTGGGTGTAGACTCGCAGATGTACGCTGTCAGCGATCCACATTCCGGGTGTGGACAACTGGGAAGTGGACTTCCTCAGCAGGCAATCCTTTCACCCAGGGGAATGGTCTCTCCACCCTGAGGTGTTTGCAGAGATATGCAGCGAGTGGGGTAGCTGGAGATAGATCTCATGGCATCCCTCCTCAATACCAAGCTACCCAGGTACAGGTTGAGGGATCCTCAGGTGGAACTGATAGATGCACCATCAGTACCATGTAGGTTCAAACTTATATCTTTTTCCTCCATTACTGCATCTCCCTCGCATTGGTGGCTCGCATCGAGCAGGAGCGAGCACCAGTGATTCCGATTGCTCCATCGTGGCCGCGAAGGACGTGGTTTGCGGATCTTGTGGGGATGTCCTCATCTCCTCAGTGAAGGTTACCTTGTAGCAGATATCTGCTAATTCAGGGTCTAGATTCTTTGAGGCCGATTGTTTGGAGATTGAAAGCTTAGTCTTAACCAAGAGAGGATTTTCTGAGAGTGTTATCGACACTCTGGTTCTAACTTGTAAGCCAGTTACTCGTCGTATCTACCATAAGGTGTGGACGACTTACTTGTACTGGTGTGAAGAAAGTGGATTTTCCTGGCATAAGTTTAGGGTTGCCAGAATTGTATCTTTTCACCAGGATGGACTGGAGAAGGGTCTATCTGCTAGTTCCCTGAAGGGACAGATATTGGCCCTGTCGGTGTTACTGAACAAGATTGGCTGAGCTTCCGGATGTGCAGTGTTTGTTAAGGCTCTGACTAGGATCAGACCTGTGTTTAGATCTGGGGCTATGCCTTGGAACATCAATATTGTTCTTTGTGTTTTGCAGCAGGCACCGTTTGAGCCTATGCATACTGTTGACATTAAATTGTTATCTTGGAAGGTTCTTTTTTTTGACGGCTATTGACTCTGAGCACAGTTTCTGAGATTTGTGCTTTGCAATGTGACCCCCCTTATCTTGCTTTCCATGCTGATAAGGCGGTTTTACGTACTAAATTCGGGTTTCTCCCTAAGGTGGTGTCAAATCGTGACATTAATCAGGAAATTGTTGTTCCTTCCTTGTGTCCTAATCCTTCTTCAGTGAAGGAACGCTTGCTTCACAATCTAGATGTGGATTGTGCCTTGAAGTTCTATCTTCAGGCTACTAAGGAATTCAGACAATCTTCCTCTTTGTTTGTCATCTATATGGGGAAGCGTAAGGGGCAGAAGGCTACTACGACTGCCCTATCTTTCTGGTTGAGGAGTGTCATCCGCTTAGCTTATGAGACAGCGGGGCGACAGCCTACTGAGAGGATAACGGTTCATTCCCACTAGAACAGTGGTTTCCTCCTGGGCTTTTAAGAATGACGCCTCTATGGATTAGATTTGTAAGGTGGCTACCTGATCCTCCTTACACACTTTTTCTAAATTTTACAAGTTTGATGTGTTTGCTTCGGCTGAAGCAGCTTTCAGGAGAAAAGTTTTGCAGGCTGTGGTGCCCTCAGAATAGGGTCCGCCTCTCTTTTGTTCCCTCCCGTTATTCCTTCAGTGTCCTCTACAGCGTGGGTATAGTTTTCCGAACAGTAAGGAATAAAGCCGTGGACTCTCCCTGCCTTATGGAAGGAAAACATAATTTATGCTTACCAGATAAATTCCTTCATGACAGGTTACCAGATAATTTTCCTTGGTTCCGAGGCAGAATTACTGGGAGATAGGGGAAGTAGGAGGGATATTTAAACCTTTGGCTGGAGTGTGTTTGCCTCCAGTAAGGAATGAAGTTGTGGACTCTCCCTGCCAGAAAGGAAAGAAATTTATCTGGTAAGTATAAATTATGTTTTTTCAATAAGACAGATGGGTAAGCATCCCCTTAGTCTAAACAGAAAAAACATTGCTAGGGGCAGAGGGCAGCTAATTCAGTAAGCCAATATGTGGCCACAAGGGCTTAAAAAAAAATATGTGATGCCATTTTGGCAGAAGTGAAGGAACACACCGAATGCTTGCACTGCAAGGTCATTATGACATTGCAGAAAATGGATGGGTTAGTGTTCCTTTAACAATTTTGAATATTTGTGATGCTCCTTTAAACAGTCCAGTTACTTTTTAAATACTCTTGTGAAATTATTTTTGTGCACATTTATATATTGATCACACTATCTATGCAGTAGGTTCTCAACTATGTTAATTTAATTCCAGAAATAATTAGGACGGACCACCAGCCTGAAAAACTGTGGATACCATACATTAAGAGCACCAATTAAATTTATTTTGTATCCTCTTAAAGGGACATTGCGGTCAAAATTTAAATGCACATAGATTAATTACATCTTTGAATAGAAAACATAATTTACGTAAGAACTTACCTGATAAATTAATTTCTTTCATATTGGCAAAAGTCCATGAGCTAGTGACGTATGGGATATACAATCCAACCAGGAGGGGCAAAGTTTCCTAAACCTCAAAATGCCTATAAATACACTCCTCACCACACCCACAATCCAGTTTAACAAATAGCCAAGTAGTGAGGTGATAGAAAAAGGAGTAAAAAGCATCAAAAAGGAACAGGAAATATAATTGTGCTTTATACAAAAAAACATAACCACCATAAAAGGGGTGAGTCTCATGGACTCTTGCCAATATGAAAGAAATGAATTTATCAGGTAAGTTCTTACATAAATTGTTTCCTTTCATGTAATTGGCAAAAGTCCACGAGCTAGTGATGTATGGGATAGTAATACCCAAGATGTGGAACTCCACAGAAGAGTCACTAGAGAGGGAGGGATAAAATAAAAAAAAGCCATTTTCCGCTGAAATAATTAAATCCACAACCAAAAAAATAAGTTTTCTCATAATTGAAAAGAAAAAACTTAAAACATAAGCAGAGGAATAAAACTGAAACAGCTGCCTGAAGAACTTTTCTACCAAAAACTGCTTCCGAAGAGGCAAATACATCAAAACGGTAGAATTTAGTAAATGTATGCAAAGAAGAACAAGTCGCTGCTTTAGCAAATCTGATCAACTGAAGCTTCATTCTTAAAAGCCGACGAAGTGGAGACTGATCTAGTAGAATGAGCTGTGATTCTCTGAGGCGGGGCCTGACCCGACTCCAAATAAGCCTTATGAATTAAAAGCTTTAACCAAGATGCCAAGGAAATGGCAGAAGCTTTCTGACCTTTCCTAGAACCGGAAAAGACAACAAATAGACTAGAAGTCTTCCTGAAATCTTTAGTAGCTTCAATATATTTCAAAGCTATTATAACATCCAGAGAATGTAAGGATCTCTCCAAAAAATTCTTAGGATTAGGACACAAAGAGGGGACAACAATTTCCCTATTAATGTTGCTAGAATTCACAACTTTAGGTAAAAATGTAAATGAAGTCTGCAAAACTGCCTTATCTTGATGAAAAATCAGAAAAGGTGACACAAGAAAGAGCAGATAATTCAGAAACTCTTCTAGCCTTCTAGCAGAAGAGATAGCCAAAAGGAACAACACTTTCCAAGAAAGAAGTTTAATATCCAAAGAATGCATAGGCTCAAAAGGAGGAGCATGTAAAGCCTTCAAAACCAAATTAAGACTCCAAGGAGGAGATATTGATTTAATGAAAGGCTTGATACGGACCAAAGCCTGAACAAAACAGTGAATATCAGGAAGCTTAGAAATCTTTCTGTGAAATAAAACAAAGAGCATTGATTTGTCCCTTCAAGGAACTTGCAGACAAGCCTTAATACAAACCATCCTGAAGAAACTGTAAAATTCTAGGAATTCTAAAAGAATGTCAGGAGAATTTATGAGAAGACCACCATAAAAAATAAGTCTTCCAAACTTGATAATAAATCTTCCAAGAGACAGATTTACGTGCCTGTAACATAGTATCAATCACTGAGTCAGAGAAACCTCTATGACTAAGCACTAAGCGTTCAATTTCCATACCTTCAAATTCAATGATTTGAGATCCTGATGGAAAAACGGTCCTTGAGACAGAAGGTCTGGTCTTAAAGAAAGTGGTCAAGGTTGACAACTGGACATCCGGACAAGGTCCGCATACCAGAACCTGTGAGGCCATGCTAGTGCTACCAGAAACAGAAATGAATGTTCCATCATGATCTTGGAGATCACTCTTGGAAGAAGAACTAGAGACGGGAAGATATAAGCAGGTTGGTAAAACCAAGCAACTGCTAATGCATCCACCGACTCCGCCTGAGGATCCCTGGACCTGGACAGGTACCTGGGAAGTTTCTTGTTTCGATGGGAAGCCATCAGATCTATTTCTGGAAAACCCCACATCTGAACAATCTGAAAAAACACATCTTGATGGCGAGATCACTCGCCTGGATGTAAAGTCTGACGGCTGAGATAATCCGCTTCCAAATTATCTACACCTGGGATATGTACCACAGAAATTAGACAAGAGCTGGATTCTGCCCAATAAAGTATTCGAGATACTTCTTTCATAGCTAGGGGACTGCGAGTCCCACCCTGATGATTGACATATGCCACAGTTGTGATATTGTCTGTCTGAAAACAAATGAATGGTTCTCTTTTCAACAGAGGCCAAACCTAAAGAGCCCTGAAAATAGCACTCAAACCTCGCCTCTTGAGATTTCCAAACCCCTTGTGCTGTCAGAGATCCCCAGACAGCTCCCCAACCTGAAATAATTGCATCCGTTGTGATTACAGTCAAGGTTGGACAAACAAAAGAGGCCCCTTGAATTATACGGTGGTGATTTAACCACCAAGTCAGAGAAAGTTGAACATTGGGATTTAAGGATATTAATTGTGATATATTTGTATAATCCCTGCACCATTGATTCAGCATACAAAGCTGGAGAGGTCTCATATGAAAACAAGCAAAGGGGTTTGCATCCGATGCTGCAGTCATGAGACCTAAAACCTCCATGCACATAGCCACTGAAGGGAATGATTGAGACTGAAGGTTCTGACAGGCTGAAACCAATTTAATTTGTCTCTTTCCTGTTAGAGACAGAGTCATGGACACTGAATCTATCTGAAAACCTAAAAAGGTGACCTTTGTCTGAGGAATCAAGGAACTCTTTGGTAAATTGATCCTCCAACCATGTCTTTGAGGAAATAACACTAGTTGATTTGTGTGAGATTCAGCAAAATGTAAAGACTGAGTTAGTACCAATATATCATCCAAATAAGGAAACACTGCAATTCCTTGTTCTCTGATTACAGAGAGTAGGGCACCGAGAACTTTTGAAAAAATTCTTGGAGCTGTCGCTAGGCCAAATGGAAGAGCAACAAATTGGTAATGCTTGTCTAGAAAAGAGAATCTCAGAAACCGATAATGGTCTGGATAAATCGGAATATGAAGATATGCATCCTGTAAGTCTATCGTGGACATATAATAACCTTGCTGAACAAAAGGCAGAATAGTCCTTACAGTCACCATTTTTAAAGTTGGCACTCTTACAAAACAGTTCAAAATGTTCAGATCCAGAACTGGCGTGAATTAATCTTCTTTCCTTGGGACAATGAATAGATTTGAATAAAACCCCAGACCCTGTTCCTGAAAGGGAACTGGTATAATTACCCCTGAAAGCTCTAGATCTGAAACACACTTCAGAAAAGCCTGAGCCTTCACTGGATTTGCTGGAACGCGTGAGAGAAAAAAATCTTCTCACAGGAGGTCTTACTCTAAATCCTATTTGATACCCTTGAGAGACAATGCTTTGAATCCATT
This sequence comes from Bombina bombina, assembly GCF_027579735.1. NCBI lineage: Eukaryota > Metazoa > Chordata > Amphibia > Anura > Bombinatoridae > Bombina > Bombina bombina. Next base: position 554,499,257 of record NC_069502.1, read on the forward strand.
GATTTTGGACAGAAACTGCCCAAATGTTTTGGAAAAATTTTAATCTGCCCCCCCCCTCCCCACCAGCTGAGCTGGAATGAGGGCCGCACCTTCATATGAGGGCCGCACCTTCATGCAGACTTGGGGGCTGGCTTTGGTTTCTTAAAAGGCTTGGATTTATTCCAACTTGAAGAGGGTTTCCAATTGGAACCAGATTCTTTGGGGGGAAGGATTGGCTTTCTGTTACTTATTCTGTCGAAAAGAATGAAAGCGATTAGAAGCTTTAGATTTACCCTTAGATCTTTTATCCAGAGGTAAAAAAAAAACTCTCTTCCCCCCAGCAACAGTTGAAATAATTGAATCCAACTGAGAACCAAATAAATTGTTACCTTGGAAAGAGATAGTAATCTAGACTTAGATACCATGTCAGCATTCCAATATTTGAGCCACAAAGCTCTTCTAGCTAAAATAGCCGAAGACATAGATTTAACATCAATTTTGATGATAACAAAAATATTATCACAGATAAAATGATTAGCATGTTGAAGCAAGAGAACAATGCTAGACAAATCAGGATCTGTTTCCTGTTGCGCTAAACTTTCCAACCAAAAGGTTGATGCAGCTGCAACATCAGCCATAGAAATGACAGGCCTGAGAAGATAGCCAGAATATAAATAAGCTTTCCTTAGATAAGATTCAAATTTCCTATATAAAGGGTCCTTAAAGAAAATACTATCTTCCATAGGGATAGTAGTACGTTTGGCAAGAGTAGAGATAGTCCCATCAAATTTGGGGATTTTTTCCCAAAACTCCAATCTAATTGCTGGCAAAGGATACAACTTCTTAAACCTAGCAGAAGGAATAAAAGTACCACCAGGTCTATTCCATTCCTTTGAAATCATATCAGAAATAGCATCAGGAACTGGAAAAAGCTCTGGAGTAACCACAGGAGGTTTATAAACAGAATTTAAACGTTTACTAGTTTTAATATCAAGAGGACTAGTTTCCTCAATATCCAAAGTAATCAATACCTCTTTTAACAAGGAACGAATATACTCCATCTTAAAGAGATAAGTAGATTTGTCAGTAACAATATCTGAGGTAGGATCTTTTGAATCAGATAGATCCTCATCAGAGGAGGATAAACCAGTATGTTGTCGGTCATTTGAAATTTCATAAACTTTATGAGAAGTTTTGAAAGACCTTTTACGTTTATTAGAAGGCGGAATAGCAGACAAAGCCTTCTGAATTGCATCCGCAATAAAATCTTTTATATTCACAGGGATATCATGTACATTAGATGTTGAAGGAACAACAGTCATTGTACTACTATTGATGGATACATTCCCTGCATGTAAAAGCTTATCATGACAACAGTTACATACTACCGCTGGAGATATAATCTCCGCTAACTTACAACAGATACACTTATCTTTGGTAGAACTGTTATCAGGCAGCAGGAATCCAACAGTGGTTTCTGAGACAGGATCAGATTGAGACATCTTGCAAATGTAAGAGAAAAAACAACATATAAAGCAAAATTATCAATTTCTTTATATGGCAGTTTCAGGAATGGGAAAAAAATGCAAACAGCATAGCCCTCTGAACATAGAAAAAGGCAAGAGGCATATAGGAATGGGGTTTTAAATAATGAAATTAGTTGGTGCCAAGTATGACGCGCAACGCAAAATTAAATTTTTTTGCGCTAACAACATCCGGAAATGACGCAACCTTGTGCAAGAAACCTGGCGTCAACTAAGATGCCGGAAATGGCGAATTTGCATCACCGAATGTACCTTTGCGCCAAGAATGACGCAATAAATATTATCATTTTGCGGCCTCGCGAAGCGCATATCACAGAAGAATATCAAGCACAAACTCCATAGGGAGGCAAAGTTTGTAAAACTGAATTGTGGGTGTGGTGAGGGGTGTATTTATAGGCATTTTGAGGTTTGGGAATCTTTGCCCCTCTTGGTAGGATTGTATATCCCATACATCACTAGCTCATGGACTCTTGCCAATTACATGAAAGAAACATATTTGCAATATACATGTATTGACAAAAATGCTTCTAGTAAAAGTTATCACTGTTTTAGTGGTAAAATTTTTCTCTGCATGTGCATGTGAAGAAGAGCTAGATATTCTCACTGCACCTATAACGTAAATATTGCAGCTGCTCTGATCATCAGCAGAGCTTGTATCATGTCAGCAATTAACAAATTGAGTCATTACTAGATGGTACATGCACATTAGGCTATCTGAGCAAGTCCTGTGTTTAAAATGCTGGTGCACAGTGCATACTTAAATACTCTTTTGAAACAGCTATAGCTTTAATTAGAAGCATTTTTGCTAATGCATGTATATTACAAATATGCTCCTGTTCAATACTTTGAAAAGACTTTACATTATATAAGTGAGTTGTAAAGCTAAAATCTATAGAGATAAATGATATAAGATGTCAAATATGTTCTTAGACTGGAAAAAAATATAAATTGGCTTTGGTGTAGGTGAATGATCATTTAATTCCCTACAAAACATAGCACATAGTGCTTCTATTTATCATCAGTGTCATACAGCTCAAATATTGCATACAAGAAATTGGTGTGCATTGTAACCCACATTATATCTTCTTAAAAAGCTTCTGAACAAGCTTTGTTTTCTTAGATGTGATGGCAATAAATTGCTAAAGTAAAATTGAAATATACATAATGAAAGATTGAATTGCTGTATAAACAATCTATTTCAGGAATGCTATTTTAATAATGATAAACATACAGGTAAGATTTAGGGACACGGGTTTTAGGAATCAAACGTTTTATTATGAATTGTGGTGTATTGTAGTTTTTTTGCTATATCCATTTGAGACATTGTTAAGGTTACTCAGCACTTTTTATACATACCAAGATTCACATCTGGTAAAATCTTGTCATGAAACTGTGTTTCCAAACTATTAGGAGACAAGAAATCTGCTAACAGTTGACTGTTACTTAACTCGGGATGCTGCAAAAGTTTCTGGAAAAAAAATATACAAGAAAAATAAGAATTGTATTTTTAGTTTTTTGGTTTTTTTTTAATTAAAAATGGCAGGAGACCACATTTATAGTCACTCATCAATATATGCTTATGCATTACCTGCAGATATTCTTGAAACTCCTCTCTTTTAGAGGTTAAAAATTCATAATTTTTTGGTCCAATGAGTCTTTTTGAAGGAAGTTGGGTGTCAGGAAAGGAACCTTTTTAATAACAATAACATATTTATTACATTAAATAATATAGTTCAGGTTTGGATGACATATTAAAGCATAGCCTACCTTTAAGTATTTATACAATGCTACAAAAGCACCACGTTTTGGGTTTGAATATAACAATTTAATGTGGACAATACAGTTTATTTCAAAATCAGGAACTGAATATGAGGTAAATAAACACATACAAATTATATTAAAACTTACCATGAAATTCTGTTAATTTTGATTCTAAGACATAAAATTCCAAGTATTTTCTATAGACAGACCAGTGCTCGGGTTCATGACCAACTACAAAAAAAAAAAGTAAATGAAGGAAGAAAATGGTTAAAATTTAGAGGAAATGTTTCCAACATCTACATAAAAATGTGCAGATTTATTTACCTTCTTTTCTGTCATTTCTCTCCACATCAATACAAAACACAGGAATTCTCTCTTTTCTATCTTTCTTATCAAAAGAAGCGTCATCAAAAAAATCCACATATGGAATACTGATTTTCCATGCTGACAAGTTGCGAGGCGTATTAGGCGTGGTTGTGGTAGTAACTGCCACAGGAAAATCATCTTCTAACACCATGATGCCTTCTTCAATCTGCATAAAATTCAGGACACATACTGCATTATAAAGTATGTTTATTTCAGCAACTGCAACCACAAAGCGAACTTTGTGCAAATATAATACAGAAAAAATGGGCGTGTGGAAAAGTGTAAATAGTTATACACAACTTGGAAGAGAGGGGAAATTATTTTTAGAAGACCTTTAGGATACCAAATAGTATTACCCTTAGCTTCAGTAAGACAAGGGGCTTCTAAATCCCACATTTGACATCGACTCTGAGACCACTGTTGTAGAAGAGGAATCACAAATCCTAACTTACCTGCAAGCTGTCAATTTAACTTGCAAAGAGAACATGTTCTAGTCCAACCTAATTGATGGTTTTTTAATCTACATAAAATCTTCGTCAGACATAATAAGGAGCAAAACTTGAAAACCCCTATCGACAATTACGCATAAACATGAATAAAAATGCACTTTGTTAAAGGGATACCAAACCCAATTTTTTAATTTCATGATTCAGATTCATGCAGTTTTAATCAACATTCTAATTTACTACTATTATCAATTTTTATTCGTACTCTTGCTATCTTTATTTGAAAAAGCAGGAATGTAAGCTTAAGAGTTGGCCAATTTTTGGTTCAGCACCTGGGAAGTGCTTACTGATTGGTGGCTAAATGTAGCCACCAATCAGCAAGCGCTACCCAGAGTGCTGTTTTGATTCATACTGAGTTTGTTGTTCTATAACTTTGTCCAGAGAAATTACTTTCAGGAAAAAACAAAGGATGTATTTTCAAAACTGCTTTATCTTAAAAATCAGAAAATCATCAACAGACCATGCAGGAAAGACAATAAAGATTTAAAAAAAGTTATCTTCCACTATAAGGAGTAATAAAGAGGCTCAAAAACATCACAGCCCTATACCATTTATAACCTGAAGAATCAGTAGGTCCTGAACAAAGTTATTTAAAAAAGTGTATCCATCCATGGAACCTGGGGAACTAGGGAAAATAAAATACCTTCAAAACTTGACCTATTTTGTAAACAATGTTGCTTACCTGATAAAATGTAAACACATTATACTTAAAAGAAGCTAAACAATAAAAAATGAAATTTATTCTTACCTGATAAATTTGTTTCTTTTACGATACGATGAGTCCACGGATTTCATCCTTACTTATGGGATATCGCCTCCTGGTCAGCAGGAGGAGGCAAAGAACACCACAGCAGAGCTGTATATATAGCTCCTCCCTTCTCTCCCACTCCAGTCATTCGACCGAAGTTAGGACGAGAAAGGAAAAGTCAAGGTGCAGTGGTGACTGAAGTTTAACAAAATTAAGACCTGTCTCAGAAAAGGTAAGAATAAATTTAATTTTCTTTTACAAGATACGATGAGTCCACGGATTTCATCCTTACTTATGGGATACAATACCAAAGCTATAGGACACGGATGAAAGGGAGGGACAAGACAGGGAACCTAAACGGAAGGCACCACTGCTTGAAGAACTTTTCTCCCAAAAACATCCTCAGACGAGGCAAAAGTATTGAATTTGGAAAATTTGGAAAAAGTGTGAAGAGATGACCAAGTTGCAGCTTTGCAAATCTGTTCAACAGAAGCATCATTTTTGAATGCCCATGAGGAAGCCACAGCCCTAGTGGAATGAGCCGTAATTCGTTCAGGAGGCTACTGTCCAGCAGTCTCATATGCAAAACGGATGATGGTCTTCAGCCAAAAAGAAAGAGAGGTAGCCGTAGCTTTCTGACCCCTACGTTTCCCAGAAAAATCAACAAATAATGAAGATGATTGACGAAAATCCTTAGTCGCCTGTAAGTAGAACTTCAAGGCATGGACCACGTCCAAATTATGTAACAGACACTTCTTCTTAGAAGAAGGATTAGGACACAAGGAAGGAACAACAATTTCCTGATTAATATTTTTGTTAGAAAACACCTTTGGAAGAAAACTAGGTTTGGTACGCAACACTACCTTATCGGAATGAAAAATAAGATAAGGAGAATGACATTGTAATGCCGAAAGCTCAGAAACTCCAAGGAGGAGCAATTGGTCTAAACACAGACCTGATTCTAGTCAGAGCCTGACAAAAATATTGAACATTCGGAACATCTGCCAGACGTTTGTGGAGCAAAATAGACAAAGCAGAAATCTGTCCCTTTAAGGAACTTGCTGACAACCCTTTCTCCAATCCTTCTTGGAGAAAAAACAAAATCCTGGGAATCCGAACCCTACTCCACGAGTAGCCCTTGGATTCGCACCAATAAAGATATTTACGCCATATCTTATGGTAAATCTTTCTAGTAACAGGCTTACGTGCCTGAATCAAAGTATGAATAACCGAATCAGAGAACCCACGCTTAGATAAGATCAAGCGTTCAATCTCCAAGCAGTTAGCTGCAGAGAAAATAAATTCGGATGATGGAAGGGTCCCTGAATTAGCAGGTCTTTCCTCAACGGAAGCGTCCACGGTGGATGAGAGGACATGCCTACCAGATCGGCATACCAAGTCCTGCGAGGCCACACCGGAGCAATGAGGATCACCGAAGCCCTCTCCTGTTTGACTCGAGCAATTACCCGGGGAAGGAGAGCAAATGGAGGGAACACATAAGCTAGGCTGAATGACCAAGGCACTGTCAAGGCATTTACCAGTTCGGCCTGGGGATCCCTGGATCTGGACCCGTAACTCGGAAGCTTGGAATTCTGACGAGATGCCATAAGATCCAATTCCGGCCTGCCCCACTTGAGTTCCCATTCCCCCGGATGAAAAGTCTGCCTGCTCAGAAAATCCGCTTCCCAGTTTTCCACTCCTGGGATGTAGATTGCCGACAGATAACGAGTGAGCCTCCGCCCACTGAATTATCTTGGCTACTTCTGTCATCGCTAAGGAACTCCTTGTTCCTCCCTGATGATTAATGTAAGCTACAGTTGTGATGTTGTCTGACTGGAATCTGATGAATTTGGCCGAAGCCAACTCAGGCCAAGCCTGAAGCGCACTGAATATTGCTCTCAACTCCAGAATATTGATGGGAAGTAGAGACTCCGATCAAGTCCACACACCCTGAGCCTTCAGGGAGTTCCAGACTGCACCCAATCCTATCAGGCTGGCGTCCGTTGTCACTATCACCCATCAGGGTCTGCAGAAGCACGTCCCTTGGGACAGATGATCCGGCGACAACCACCATAGAAGAGAGTCCCTTGTCTCCTGATCCAGATTTATTTGAGGAGACAAATTTGCATAATTTCCAGTCCATTGTCTGAGCATGCTCAGTTGTAGAGGTCTGAGATGAAAACGAGCAAACGGAATGATGTCCATTGCCGCTACCATAAATCCAATGGCCTCCATGCATTGAGCCACTGACGGCCGAGGATTGGACTGAAGGGATCGGCAGGTATTCAGAATCTTTAACTTTCTGACGTCCGTCAAAAAGATCTTCATGGACAGAGAGTTGATTAGAGTACCCAAGAAAGAAACCCTTGTTTGTGGAACTAGTGAACTCTTTTCCAGATTTACCTTCCACCCATGAGTCCTCAGAAAGGACAGAACAATGTCGGTATGAGACTTTGCCAGTTGATAAGACGACGCCTGGATCAGAATATCGTCCAGATAAGGCGCAACTGCAATGCCCTGCGGTCGTAGAACCACCAGCAGAGACCCCAGAACCTTTGTGAAAATTCTGGGTGCCATGGTTAGACCGAAAGGAAGGGCAACAAACTGAAAATGGTTGTTCAGAAAGGCAAAACTCAGGAACTTGTGATGATCTCTGTGGATAGGAACATGAAGATATGCATCCTTTAGATCCACGGTAGTCATAAATTGACCCTCCTGGATCAATGGAAGAATGGTACGAATAGTTTCCATCTTGAAGGATGGAACTCTGAGAAACTTGTTTAGACTCTTGAGGTCTAAAATAGGTCGGAACGTTCCCTCTTTTTTGGGAACTACAAAGAGATTTGAATAAAACCCCTGTCCCTGTTCCTGTATTGGAAAGGGACAGATTACCCCCATGGAGGATAGATCTCTTACACAGCATAAGAATGCCTCTCTTTTTATCTGGTCTACAGATAATCGTGAAAGAAGAAACCTTCCTCTGCGGAAGGAATTTTTGAACTCCAACTGATACCCTTGAGACACAATGTCTAGTGTCCAGGGATCCTGAACGTCTCTTATCCAAGCCTGGACAAAGTGAGAAAGTCTGCCCCCTACTAGATCCGGTCCCGGATCGGGGGCCGACCCTTCATGCTGTCTTGGTAGTAGTAGTGGTTGGGTCTCCAGGTGGGTTTGGCTTGTGAATAATTCCCTTCCTGTTTAGCGGAAGAGGAAGAGGGGACTCCCTTGAAATTTCGAAAGGAACGAAAATTACTCTGTCGCCCCCTTTGTTTGGACATTTTATCTTGAGGGAGGAGGTGACCCTTACCTCCCGTGATGTCAGAAATAATCTCCTTCAAGTCAGGCCCGAACAGGGTCTTTCCCTTGTAAGGAATAGCCAAAAGCTTAGATTTAGATGACACATCCGCAGAACAAGATTTTAACCATAAGGCTCTGCGCGTGCTAAGATGGAAAATCCTGAACTCTTAGCCGCTAATTTGGTTATCTGAAAGGAAGCATCTGTAATAAAAGAATTAGCCAACTTAAGAGCCTTAATTCTATCTTGTATTTCTTCCAAAGAAGTCTCAGTTTTAAGAGACTCTTCTAAGGCATCAAACCAAAAAGCGCCAGCAGTCATGACAGTAACAATACAGGCCGCCGGTTGCAATAGAAACCCCTGATGAACATAGATCTTTTTGAGGAGACCCTCCAACTTCTTATCCATAGGGTCTTTGAAGGCACAACTATCCTCAATAGGAATAGTAGTACGTTTAGCCAGGGTGGAAATAAATCCCTCCACCTTAGGATCGTCTGCCAAGAATCCCGAATGGTGTCAGCTATAGGGTACATTTTCTTGAAAATAGGAGAAGGGGAGAATGGAATACCGGTCTCTCCCATTCCTTAGCAATAATTTCCGAAGTTCTCTTAGGAACAGGGAAAACGTCAGAATAAGAAGGGACCTCTAAATATCTGTCCATTTTACTAAATTTTTCTGGAGGGACCACAATAGAATCACAGTCGTCAAGAGTCACCAAAACCTCCCGGAGTAACAGGCGGAGGTGTTCAAGCTTAAACCTGAAAGACATCAGGTCCGAATCTGTCGGAGGGCAATGTACTTCTTGAGTCAGAAAGTTCCCCCTCAGACAGAACCTCCCTACCCCCCAATTCAGAGCCCTGGGAGGGTACATCGGAGATCGCCATCAATGCATCAGAAGTCGCATGGACCACAGGAGCCTCTCTCCTAATGCGTTTGCCTTGCAGTACTGGCAAAGCAGATAACTCCTCTGAAAGAACCGTGTCTTACATATGCCAAATAAGCTAACTAAATGTGATATGTAACTGCACACTTTGAAAATAAAAAGTACCTCGCCACAGCTCTGCTGCGGCGCCTACCTGCTCGCTATGAAACAGTGACAACGTCAACCCGACCAGCAGACTGCCTAAGACCGCCGGTGTTTCTCTACCAACCACACGGTCTAGGCAAACACCGGAGCCGAAAGCACACTGTCTGACTCCCAGGAACACACTGCGCGGCTTCTCCCAGCACGCGAACAAAAGGCCCCGTCCAGCATTGTGGGCGTATCTCCGAAACTCCTGGGCGGCTCAGTACTGTGTGTAAAAACAAAATGGAGCCGCCGGGACAGATTCCACACCTAACTCAGTGGCATAGAAATAAAAATAAGTCAGTCCCCTCTAAAAACCAAACTCCCGGTCTGCTGCCAATGATAACCCCGCCGGGACTAAGAATTTCTAGAGCAGTGCACCCCGGAGTATAATACTCCAAGCCAGAAAAAGGAATAAGAGCCATAAAAGAAGTGGTGTCTCGGGGACTCTCACCACCATGAAAGAAATTAATTTATCAGGTAAACATTTGTTTTTGGCTATGATTACGGCTGAGTGCCGAAACATGTAAGCCGTTGGTGTCACGCTCACACACCTACTTTGTTCCAAGTTGTACTGTCTAGCCTATGAGGCGTTTTAACTATGCCTAATAAATTTTGGATTTTATTCTACACAAACTGGATCCTGCCTTCTTTGTGACTTTATTCTTACACCAGCTTTGGATCCGCTTCAGTCCCTGTATAGAAGTTGTAAACCCGGGTCAAGAGTGAGCGCCGCCCCCCGAACGGAGAGCCAGGATACGTCACGTCTGACGTCAGGGTGCACACTCAGGTATCGAGGAGCGCTGTTGGAGCTTTACAGCCGATGCCGGATGCTTAGGAGCTACTAGCTCACCGATACGACTTTGGTTTTGACCATATAGGTCCCCGGCCAGTCTGGAGTTTCTCTTCAGGAGCACCGCATAGCATACTACAGGATTCCAAGGGGGCGGAAAAGGCTCAATTGGGGTAAGTCCCGGGAACATACTTTTCATTTATCTGCAAATTAGCGGAGTATTCCCTTTCTTTCTACATATTGCCGCAAACATTTGTTTTTTCCATACAGGTGGTGAGAGTCCACAATCCATTACTCTTGGGAACTAATACTCAAGCTGTGGAGTTCACAAGTAATAACATAAAAGGAAGGATTTAAAAAAACAAAACATTTCTCTGAGAAATTTCATCCACAACCCCAATAAATTTCCATTTTTTTTTTGTTGTTGAATGCATTTAAAAAATAAATCAAACAAACAGACAAATACCAAAAGCTGCCTCATAAAAAGCAAAATCATAAAATTCATAGAATGTTGTAAAAGTATACAAAGACCATGTAGCTGCCTTGCAAATCTGATCAACTTAAGCCTCATTCTTGAAAGCCCAAGAAGTGCAACAGACCTAGTAGAATTAGCAGTAATCTGCTGTGGTAGAGGCTGACCTACCACTAAGTAAGCCTTATGAATAAAAAGTTTCAACCAAGAGGCCAAAGAAACATCAGAAGCGGTCTGACCTTTCCTAGGACCAGAAAAACTAGAAGTTTGCCTAAAGTCCTTAAAAGCATCATTTTAATATTTAAATTCCCTAACAACGTCTAAAGAATGCAACGATCTCTCTGAAGCATTCTAAGGATTAGGACACAAAGAAGGAATAACAATCGCTCTACGAATGTTGTCAGAAAAAAAAAAAAAACTTATGTAAAAAAATCAAAAGAAGTCTGCAAAACTGATGAAAAATCAGATAAGGGTCACAAGAAAGTGCAGATAACTCAGAAACTCTTAAGACTCATAAGAGAGAGCCAAAAGAAATAACACTTTTCAAGAAAGTAGTTTAATATCCACCTTACGTAAAGGTTCAAAAGGAAGAGCCTGCAAAATCCTTAACAACAGGTTAAGATTCCAAGGAAGAAATATTGGCTTGATTACAGGTTTAACCCCTTAAAGGGATACTGAACCCACATTTTTTCTTTCATGATTCAGATAGAGAATGCAATTTTAAGCAACTTTTTAACTTACTTCTACTATCAAATTTTCTTCGTTCTTTTGGTATCTTTATTTTAAAAAAGCAGGAATGTAAGCTTACAAGCCGGCCCATCTTTGGTTCAGCGCCTAGGTTGTTCTTGCTGATTGGTGGCTAAATGGTATTCACCAATCAGCAAGCGCTATCCAGGGTCTAAACCAAAAATCATCCGGCTCATAAGCTTACATTCTTGTTGTTTCAAATAAAGATATCAAAAAACAAAGAAAAATGGATAATAGGAGTAAATTAGAAAGTTGCTTAAAATTGCATGCTCTATCTGAATCATGAAAGAAAAAAAGGAAATTTATGCTTACCTGATAAATTGATTTCTTCTATGATACGACGAGTCCACGGATTCATCCTTTACTTGTGGGATATTATCCTCCTGCTAACAGGAAGTGGCAAAGAGCACCACAGCAGAGCTATCTATATAGCGCCTCCCTTGACTCCACCCCCCAGTCATTCGACCGAAGTTATAGGAAGAAAAAGGAAACTAAAAGGTGCAGAGGTGACTGAAGTTTTAAACCAAAAAATATAATGTCTTAAATTGACAGGGCGGACCGTGGACTCGTCGTATCATAGAGGAAATCAATTTATCAGGTAAGCATAAATTTCCTTTTCTTCTATAAGATACGACGAGTCCACGGATTCATCCTTTACTTGTGGGATACAATACCAAAGCTACAGGACACGGATGAACGGGAGGGACAAGACAGATACCTAAACAGAAGGCACCACTGCTTGAAGAACTTTTCTCCCAAAAATACCCTCCGAAGAAGCAAAAGTATCAAATTTGTAAAATTTGGAAAAGGTATGAAGGGAAGACCAAGTTGTAGCCTTACAAATCTGTTCAACAGAAGCATCGTTTTTAAAAGCCCATGTGGAAGCCACCGCTCTAGTAGAATGAGCTGTAATTTTTTCAGGAGGCTGCTGTCCAGCAGTCTCGTATGACAAACAGATGCTTTTCAGCCAAAAAGAAAGAGAGGTAGCCGTAGCTTTTTGACCTCTCGCTTTCCAGAAAAGACAAAAAACAGAGAAGATGTTTGACGGAAGTTCTTGGTCGCTTGCAAGTAAAACTTCAAGGCACGAACCACGTCCAAGTTATGTAACAGACGCTCCTTTTTAGAAGAAGGGTTAGGACACAGAGAAGGAACAACAATTTCCTGATTAATATTCTTATTTGAAACAACCTTAGGAAGGAATCCAGGTTTAGTACGCAAAACCACCTTATCAGAATGGAATATAAGATAAGACGAGTCGCATTGTAACGCAGATAGCTCAGAAACTCTTCGAGCAGAAGAGATATCTACTAAAAACAGAACTTTCCAAGATAGAAGTTTACTATCTATGGAATGCATGGGTTCAAACGGAACCCCTTGAAGAACATTTAGAACTAAATTCAAACTCCATGGCGGAGCAACAGGTTTAAACACAGGCTTAATTCTAACCAAAGCCTGACAAAACGACTGAACGTCTGGGACATCTGCCAGACGCTTGTGTAGTAAGATTGACAAAGCAGAAATCTGTCCCTTTAAGGAACTAGCTGATAACCCCTTCTCCAACCCTTCTTGGAGAAAGGACAAAATCCTAGGAATCCTGTTCTTACTCCATGAGTAGCCTTTGGATTCGCACCAATAAAGATATTTACGCCATATCTTATGATAAATTTTCCTAGCGACAGGCTTTCAAGCCTGAATCAAGGTATCAATGACCGACTCAGAGAATCCCCACTTAGATAAAATCAAGCGTTCAATCTCCAGGCAGTCAGCCGCAGAGAAACTAGATTTGGATGTTGGAACGGACCTTGAATGAGAAGGTCCTGTCTCAGTGGCAGTTTCCACGGTGGCAGAGATGACATTTCCACCAGGTCTGCATACCAAGTCCTGCGTGGCCACGCAGGCGCTATCAAGATTACCGAAGCCCTCTCCTGTTTGATTCTGGCAATCAGACGAGGTAGGAGAGGAAAAGGAGGAAACACATAAGCCAGGTTGAACGACCACGGTACTGCTAGAGCATCTATCAGTACTACTTGAGGATCCCTTGATCTGGACCCATAACAAGGAAGCTTGGCATTGTGACGAGATGCCATCAGATCTAATTCTGGTGTGCCCCATTGATGAATCAATTGAGCAAATACCTCCGGATGGAGCTCCCACTCCCCCGGATGAAAAGTCTGACGACTTAGAAAATCCGCTTCCCAGTTCTCCACTCCTGGGATATATATTGCTGATAGATGGCAAGAGTGAGTCTCTGCCCATCGAACTATTTTGGAAACCTCTATAATCGCTAGAGAACTCCTTGTCCCCCCTTGATGATTGATAAATGCTAAAGTTGTGATATTGTCCGACTGGAATCTTATGAATTTGGCCGAAGCCAGCTGAGGCCACGCCTGAAGCACGTTGAATATCGCTCTCAGTTCTAGAATATTTATTGGTAGTAGGGACTCCTCCTGAGTTCACACACCATGAGCCTTCAGGGAATTCCAGACTGCACCCCAGCCCAAGAGGCTCGCGTCTGTCGTCACTATGACCCATGCTGGCCTGCGGAAGCACATTCCATGGGACAGATGATCCTGTGACAACCACCAAAGAAGAGAGAGTCTCTAGATCCAGATTTATCCGCGGAGATAAGTCCGCATAATCCCCATTCCACTGTCTGAGCATGCACAGTTGCAGTGGTCTGAGATGTAAGCGAGCAAGCGGAACTATGTCCATTGCCGCTACCATTAGTCCAATTACCTCCATACACTGAGCCACTGATGGCCGAGGAATGGAATGAGGTGCTCGGCAAGTAGTTAAGATCTTTGATTTTCTGACCTCAGTCAGAAAAATGTTCATGTCCACCGAGTCTATCAGAGTTCCTAGGAATGGAACTCTTGTCAGAGGAACAAGTGAACTCTTTTTTTATATTCACCTTCCACCCGTGAGTTCTTAGAAAAGCCAACATGATGTCCGTGTGAGATTTGGCTAGATGGTAAGTTGATGCCTGAATCAAAATATCGTCCAGATAGGGCACCACTGCTAAGCCCCGTGGCTTTAGAACCGCCAGAAGGGACCCTAGCACCTTTGTGAAAATTCTGGGAGCTGTGGCCAACCCGAAAGGAAGGGCCACAAACTGGTAATGTTTGTCCAGAAAGGCAAATCTGAGAAACCGGTGATGATCTTTGTGGATAGGAATGTGAAGATATGCATCCTTCAAATCCATGGTGGTCATATATTGACCCTCCTGGATCATTGGTAAAATTGTCCGAATGGTCTCCATCTTGAAGGATGGGACTCTGAGAAATTAGTTTAGAGTTTTGAGATCTAAAATCGGTCTGAAGGTTCCCTCTTTTTTGGGAACCATGAACAGATTGGAATAAAACCCCTGCCCCTGTTCTGCTTTTGGAACTGGGCAGATTACACCCATGGTATATAGGTCTTCTACACAGAGTAAGAACGCCTCTCTTTTTGTCTGGTTTACAGACAAACGTGAAAGATGAAATCTTCCCCGTGGGAGAGAATCTTTGAATTCTAGACGATACCCCTGGGTCACGATTTCTAATGCCCAGGAATCCTGAAGTCTCTTGCCCAAGCCTGAGCGAAGAGAGAAAGTCTGCCCCCTACTAGATTCGGTCCCGGATCGGGGGCTGCCCCTTCATGCTGTCTTGGTAGCAGCAGCAGGCTTCTTGGCCTGTTTACCTTTATTCCAGGTCTGGTTAGGTTTCCAGACTGACTTGGATTGTGCAAAATTCCCCTCCTGCTTCGTGGCGGAGGAGGAAGAGGAGGGTCCACCTTTAAAGTACTGAAAGGAACGAAAATTATTTTGTTTGGCCCTCATTCTAACCGTCTTGTCTTGAGGAAGGGCATGGCCTTTACCTCCAGTAATGTCGGAAATTATCTCCTTAAGTTCAGGCCCGAATAGGGTCTTACCCTTGAAAGGAATAGCTAACAGCTTAGATTTTGATGACACATCAGCAGACCAAGATTTAAGCCATAACGCTCTACGCGCTAAAATGGCAAAGCCTGCATTCTTTGCCGCTAATTTAGCCATTTGAAAAGCGGCATCTGTAATAAAAGAATTTGCTAGCTTGAGAGCCCTAATTCTATCCAAAATATCATCTAATGAGGTCTCAACCTTAAGAGACTCCTCTAGAGCCTCAAACCAAAAAGCTGCTGCAGTAGTTACAGGAACAATGCATGCTATAGGTTGTAGAAGAAAACCCTGATGAATAAACAATTTCTTTAACAGACCCTCTAATTTTTTATCCATAGGATCTTTGAAAGCACTACTGTCCTCAATAGGTATAGCTGTACGCTTAGCCAGGGTAGAAATAGCTCCCTCCACCTTAGGGACCGTCTGCCAGGAATCCCGAATGGTTTCAGATATGAGAAACATTTTCTTAAAAGTAGGAGGGGGAGAGAACGGAATGCCTGGTCTATCCCATTCCTTAGTAACAATGTCCGAAATTCTTCTAGGGACTGGAAAAAAACATTAGTGTAAGTAGGGACCTCTAGATATTTATCCATTTTACACAATTTCTCTGGAGGGATGGCAATAGGGTCACAATCATCCAGAGTCGCTAAAACCTCCCTGAGTAACAAGCGGAGGTGTTCAAGCTTAAACTTAAAGGCCGTCACATCTGAGTCTGTTAGAGGGAACATCTTTCCTGAATCAGAAAGCTCTCCCTCAGACAGCAATTCCCCCACCCCCAACTCAGAACACTGTGAGAGTACATCGGAGATGGCCAATAAAGCATCAGAGGGCGCAATATTTACTCTAATACCTGACCTGCTGCGCTTACCTTGTAAACCTGGCAGTTTAGATAATACCTCTGTAAGGGTAGTAGACATAACTACAGCCATATCTTGCAGGGTGAAAGAATTAGACGCAATAGAAGTACTTGGCGTCGCTTGTGCGGGCATTAAAGGTTGTGACACTTGGGGAGAAGCAGATGGCATAACCAGATTCTCTTCTGACTGAGAACCATCCTGAGACATACTTTTATCAGCTAAAATATGGTCTTTGCAATGTAAGGCCTTTTTAGTACATAAGGGACACATTTGAAGAGGGGGTTCCACAATGGCTTCTAAACACATGGAACATTGGCTTTCCTCAACTTCAGACATGTTAAACAGGCTAGTAATAACCACAAACAGGATAGAAAACACTTTATTTAGTGAAAAAATAACAATCTGAAAAAACGGTACTGCGCCTTTAAGATAAAAAAAGCATACCATTTTTCCAAAACTGCTTTAGAACGATAAAATTCTCACAATTTTATGATAAATGCATCCCAACTTGTCAGCTAAGCTTGCACCACAAGGAAAAGAATACCTAACCCTTAAGACAAAAAACGTTGTGCTAAAGAACGTTATATGTAAACAAAAACACCCCCTGCACCTCGCCACAGCCCTGCTGTGGTGCCTACCTGCCCTCAGGGGTCTGCAAAATCGGATTAACCCTTCGATTAGGCCCAAACTGTCCTGAAAGACCCACCGGAGTTGGAGCTTGCCTGGGAAAAACAACTGCGCAACTGAGGCGTGAAAATAGGCCCTGCCCATCTCACTCGATGTCTCACAGCCTTAACCATAACCGCACCAGAGAGGTCTAAAACCTAGCCATGTGGGTTCATATACCCATCTAAGTGAAGCCATGTGTACCCTCCATTAAAATAAAGTCAAAACTTTGTCACATAAAACGTTATCTTTAACTCCCAACATAGAAACATTTGCCCACAAACATCCTATCATCAGTGTCAACCATTTTTTATAGCCCAATAAACAGGTCCAGTAATACCCCTCTCTATACAATAGGATTACTGCTTACCCTTTCCCTCATGGGGATACTGTCAGACAATTCTGAAATAACAGTCTCTCCAGAAAAAAAATACTGAACATACCTCAATGCTTGTAGCATGAAAAACGTTCCTCACACTGAAGTTTCTTAAGTACTCCTCAGCCATTCTGTGGGAACTACTCTGGATCTTAGTAACAACTGCTATGATCATCAGTCTCCAGGCAGAAATCTTCATTCCATCTGCTGCCTGGGAGAAAATAGCACTCACCGGTACCATTTAAAATAAAAAAAGTCTTGCTTGAAGTAAATAAAAATTAACATTTTATCACCTCTTTCACTTTACAGTGATGCCTCAATACAGAGGCATCACTTAAACACCTTAAAAGCAGTTGGAAGCAATGACAATTGCTTCCACCGCTTGAAACCCCTGAGGACGTACAGGGTACATCATTAGTCACTAACTGACATTTTTTGTAGGACGTACCCTATACATCCTTGATCCTTAAGGGGTTAATACGGACCAGAGCCTGAAAGAGCAGAAATCTGAAAAAATGCCAAGAAAAACCATGATCTACACATCAAGAAATAAAGGCTTCCCGACCTTTTGATAGACTCTCCTATATCAAGGTTTCAATCTCAGAATCAGAGAAATCCTCAAGGACTAAACGTTCAATGTCCAAGTTTAGAGACTTGAGATCCGGATGGAAAAAACAGACTTTTTGACAGAAGGGCTGACTGCAGAGCAAGAGGCCAAGGAGGGTAGCTAGGCATCTGAACCAGATCTGCATACCAAATCCTGCAAGGCCATGCTGGGGCAGTCAGGATTACTGAAGATTTCTCTAGGCTTATCTTGGAAAGAAGAAGTACTAGAGGAGGAAACAGAAGCAAGCTGAAATGACCAAGGAACTATTAGAGCATCCACTAACACTTCCTGAGCCAAGCAAAGTACCTGGAAGTTTGCTTCTCAAACAGGAAGCCATCAGATCTATCTCTGGGAGAGCCCAACGATCAACAATCTGATTAAAAACATCCTAGTGAAGAGACCACTCTCCTGGATGTACAGAATGACGACTGAGAAAGACAGCCTCACAGTTATTCCCCCCTGGAATATGAATCTCAGCGACTAGACAGGAATTGGTTTCTGCTCGAGAGAATTCAAAACACCTCCATTATTGGTAGGGGACTGTTGTTTCCCCCCTAATGGTTGACCTAAACTACGGCTGTGACATTATCTGTTTGGGAGTCTCTTTTCAACAGAGGCCAAGCTTGAAGAGTCCTGAAAATTGCATGGAGTTTTAGAACATTTATTGGTAACATCACCTCCCAAGGATCCCAAACAACCTGTACTCTCTGAGACCCCAAACGGCTCCCCAACCTGAGAGAATTGCATTTGTAGTGATCAGAGTCCAGTTAGGATGAGCAAAAGAAGACACCTGAATAATAAACTGATGATCCAGCCACCAAGTTAGAGACTAACTTGTACTGGGATCCAAAAATATCCTTGGAGACAGCCAAGTATAATCATTGCACCTTTGATGCTGCTTACAAAGCTTAAGAGGACTTATGTAAAAAAAAAGGTGCAAACAGAATTGCATCTGAAACTGCAATCATGAGACTTAGTACTTCCATACAAAGAGCAACCAAAGGAAAAGAGAGAGACTGAAGGTTAAGACAAGCTGAAACCAATTAAACCTACTCAGCTCTGTTAGAGAAAGACTCATGAAGGCTTAATCTATTTGAAATCCCCCAAAAAGTTATATTTGTTTGAGGAACCAAAGACATTTTTGGAAAATTGATCCCTCAACCTTGCCGTTGAAGAAAACACAAGAGCCAGTTGGTGTGAGATTCTGCTAAAGGAAAAAAGAGTTGGTAATGAAAAACACTGTGGGGGAATTTAAGAATGCCTGGTATAAGCATAAGGCTATCCTACAAACTATTTCAATTTATACTTTTAGGAAATATCGGCAGACTTGTTGGGCCTATGACTCTTTATTGCCATCAAAATCTATGTTTCTAGGTAATCCAGGTACGGAAACACTGCAATACCCTGAGACCTGAACACAGAAAAATGGGAACCCAGAACCTTTTGAATATTCTTGGAGCTGTAGACAGACCAAATAGTAGAGCAACACACTGAAATTGACTTTTCATTAAGGTAAACTTCAGAAATTGGAAATGTTCTTTGTGAATTTGAACATGAAGGTAAGCATCCTTTAAATCTATTGTGGACATAAACTAACTGGCAGAATAGGCCGAATAGTTTTCATTTTGAAAAATGGAATCCTTACAAATTTGTTCAGAACTTGCAGATCCAGAACTGGTCTGAAATTACCTTCCTTCATTGGAACAATGAAGAGATTTGAATAAAATCCCATCACCTGTTCCTACAAAGGAACTGGAACAATCCCTCCCATAGTTTCCAGATCTGAGACAGACTTGAAAAAGCTTACGCTTTTACAGGATTATTAGGAACATTGGACAGAAAAAAAAACAACCTTACTCAGGGAGAAACTACATTTTGAAGCCAGACTGAAACCAAGCCTCCTGAAAGAGGCTTAAACTGCCCCTTTCCATAACCTCTGGATCCGGGGTCGCAACCTTCATGCAGTTTTGGTAGTAGAGATGCTTTGACATGCTCCAGTTATAACAAGGCTCCAGACTGAATCAGCGGTGCCTTGCTTCTGAGCAGAGGAGGCAACCTTTTGTTCCTTATTTTGACAAAAGGAATGAAAATTATAAGAAGCTTTAGAGATTTTCCTCTAAAAAAATTTTCCCTGTGGAAGAAAGGCCCCTCCTTTACCTCTAGTAACAGTAGATATTATAGAATCTAAGTTTGTGCAGTGGTGGCCAGCCTTTCACAGGGATCTGCGTGGAGTTCACAGGTAGCACACCGTATAACCTCTACAAATTATATATATATATATATATATATATATATATATATATATATATATATATATATAAAATCAATGTAAATATTTGCATAGGAAATTAGCACATCTAGGCAAGAATCCCTGCTTGCTTTTCCCCCAGAAATAACTCATATACAATGTTACCAATGCACAAGAGAATTCTGGGTAAGCTATGCAAATTAGATATGCAAATTCTCAATTTTTTGCTTCAAAAATACTATTTTTAAAAAAAAAAAAACTCTTTATTGAATGAACATATGCAGTGTTACATCAGCGATCATGACATAAAACACAGATACAATCGTTAACCATGATGCAATTACATGTAAAACAGATAAAACACTATCCAAATTGTCAAAATATAATGAAATAACAGTATGTTTGTTCATTGTGATAGTACAGACTATTTGCTTTACACAATTTACAATCATAAGCTGAAAGAGTAGGGCTAGAGCATCTACGCAAATCAGAGTTTAACAAAATATGAGTATGTAGATTTCTGCTCTTTAAGACAAAAAACAGGTGATTTTCAAATGTTCAGCCTATGTTGGTCGTTGAAAACCTCAGGCGTATAAGAGGGGAAATAGAAGAAAGAACAGGGTGGACAAGCTAAGAAAGGGAAGGTGTTTAGGAGAAGGGGAAAGAAAAAAAAAAAAAGGAAAGAAACCCACCTCAAACTTCATGTACAGAAAAAATATGACCAATCCACTAGGGCTTGCAGATCATTATAAGTCCCTGCCTTCCCAAATCAAAGTCATGTATTCATGTGTTTCCAATTTTCCAGTCCTAAGATAGTGGAACCTCTCCAAGTTTAACAAATTCCAGACCCCAGCCCTCCACTCCCCTAGATCTGGCACTTGAAGAGATTTCCAATGTCTCGGTATGAGACTCTTAGCACAATTCAGCATCAAGAGGAACAACTGACGCTTTGCTACCTCGGTTATTTTTGGTATTTCATGATATATAAAGGTATTTAGGATTAGGAGGTAAAATAATTTTCAGAAGTCTGCTACTTTCGCAGAAAACCTCTTCCCAGAAGGGTTGTATGCAAGGGCACTGCCACCAGATATGCAACAGTGATCCCTCTTCTCCGCAGCCTCTCCAGCACTCCCCACCCACCTGTGGGTATATTTTTTTCAGCCCGTTTTGCTTTACCAAAGATCAATAGACAAGTTGTTGTATCAATTTCAAGTTCCAAATCTCTTTGCCATGCCGCCACATAGGAAGGCAATACTACCCCACTTCCCTCCATTAAAATGTTATACAAAGTTGAAATTAGGTGATGATGTATAATTGCTAAGGTACAGAGCACCTCAAAAGGAGTTTTCTGTCTGGACATAGAGTCCTTGTCTCGAGATGTGTTGAAATAGTGGTTCAGCTGTGCCACCCGGAACCACGAGGAGAACAGGTCGTGGTTCCATTCCGCTAATTCATCCTGTGATTTGAGCCTACCCCGGTCCAAAGCGCTCAATATGGCCACCTCTGACAGTGGGTAGGAAGAGCCAGGACAGTGCGCTCTGTTCGCTATTCCAATATCAGGATTTTCGCGTACCGACATTACCGGTGAGACAACAGTGGAAATGTGGCTCTCCACTTTGATTAGCTTGTCCCAACTATGTAGTGTGTCCTCTATCAGGGGAAATTGAGATATACTACTGGGACGATGTCCCGAGCTTATCCATGCAAGTGATCCAATATTACCCCTTTGGAGGATCTCTCTATCCAACCCAATCCAGGCTTTATCAGTGGATCCGTGAATCCACTCCACGATTCGCTGGAGTGTAATTGCCTTGTGGTACTCACTGAGCTGAGGCACGCCGCCCCCCCTCTGCTTCTGGGAAGATACATTGTCTTTTTACTAATCCTTGGCCTCAAACCATTCCAAATATATGATTCAATTGCCGTCTGGATTTGATGAATTATATGCCCAGCGGAAGCTAGGGGGATTGGCTGCATGATATACAGGACTCTAGGCAACACGTTCATTTTTGCGACGTGTAATCTTCCTATCCAGGAAATAGTTTTATTTTTTCACATCGCAAAATCTCTTAAAATGTCATCTCTGAAGCGTTTATAGTATACGTTGACAATTTCTCCAACCGAGGAGGCCAGAGTGATGCCCAGATATTTCAAGTGTTTCGTAGCAATTTTCAGAGGGCAGGAACAGGTCTGATTTGCAAAGATGTCCTGAGGTATTGAGATATTCAAGATTTTAGACTTAGAGGGATTTAGTAGAAAATCCGACACTCGGCCAAAGGCCTCAAATTCATCTAACGAAGCCCGCAGAGACGAGACGCCGTCAGCAAGGGTTAACAGGACATCGTCAGAATACATAGTTAATCTATGCTCCACTCCTCCAATCCCAACTCCACTAATGTCGGGGCTAGCTCGTACCCTACTCGCAAATACCTCCATAACAACAGCGAAGAGCAGTGGTGAAAGGGGACACCCCTGCCTTGTACCATTGGAGATTGTAAACGGTGCAGAGAACAATCCATTTACCCGAACTTTGGCATTAGGGTTAGAGTACAACGAGAACATAGTTTATGAATTGCGTTCCAAAGCCCATTTTCATCAGAGTATGACGCATAAAGGTCCAATCAACCCGATCGAAAGCCTTCTCCGCATCCGTCGATACAGGGATCAAAGGAGCGGAGTGGGCCTGTGCATAAGAAATCAGCCGAATGACTCTGAGCATATTGTCACGTGCCTCCTGAGCTGGAATAAAGCCTGTCTGATCCGTAGAGACCAAATGAGGTAAAAGTTTTTTGAGACGATTCGCTATGGCCTTCCAACATCTTCCAAAGTCTTCCAACATCGAGCGAGGCAGGACAGGAGTCTTGGAAAGCTGATTGAACAAATGGAGCATGTGAGGTACCAGAATATCCTCAAATTTTTTATAATAGCGGGTCCCAAACTCATCCGGGCCCGGGCTTTTGCCAGTCGGGGGGCTTTTAATGGCCACATGGATCTCCTCAGCGGTAAAGGGGGCATCTAACTGACCCGCCTCCTCTATGGACAGATGAGGTATGTTTGCCTTTGCTATATAATCTAACAACTCTTGTTCGTGACTCTATCTTCCAACAGGGTCTCTAAGCATCCCGTCTGTGGAATGTATATTATAAAGGGTTTCATAAAAATCCCAGAAAGTGTTTGCGATGGACTGGCCATCCCTATGTGTTCCTCCATGCTTATCTACTATCTCATACACGTAGGAGCGCAGTCTCTTGCGCGCCAAGGCCAGAGCTAAAAACCTTCCCGCTTTATTGCTGTGCTCAAAGAACTGTTGTCGTAAAATGAGCGCTTTTTTGTGCTGTTCTTCTTTCAAGTGTCGTAGCAGGGCTGCTCTAGCAAGAGCCAGCTCCTCTTGTAACCCTTGATCCCGGGGTCGGTCTTTGTGTGCCAATTCTTTTTGAGTGACTTGTGCCAGAGCGTGTTATAAAATTCTCTTCTGGCTCTGCGCAACACTGCGCTGTGTCTAGTCAGTATACCTCTGGCCACACATTTGTGTGCCTCCCAGACAGTAGAACTGTCCATAGTAACATCCGTATTCAGACGGAAATATTCCTCAATATTTTGGTGCAACTTTTGTGTCAAAGGTTTATCATCCAATAAAAATTCATCCAGTCTCCAAACATAAGGAGTTACCGGAGTGTTGGGCCAGTTAATGGTACATTTGACTGGTCCGACCAAGTGATTGTGTTAATGCTAGAACCCGTCGTAACCGCAAGACCCGCAGAGTCAGTGAGAAGATAATCAATCCTTGCGTACTTCCTATGAGGGTGCGAATAAAAGGTGTAATTTTTATCTATTAGGTGGAAAGTACGCCAAATATCATGCAAAACAAGGTCCTTAAAGGTTCTGACTAGATGCTTGATCACTCTATGAGGGGTGCCGGAGAGGCTATCAGAAGTGTCTTAGCTGGGGTTCAAGGAGACATTAAAATCTCCTCCCAAGTAGAGGACTCCCTTTTGTACTTCTAAAATTTTGTGCATTACTTTCTTAAAAAACAGATCTTGTGCTTTATTTGGAAAATAGAGATTGTCCAGGGTTATGGGTCTACCAAATGACGTGCCTGTCATTATCAAGTACCTACCATTGGGGTCTCTCAATATCTGTTCCAACTGGAATGGCACGGTGGGGCAGAACAATATACCTACTCCGTTCTTTTTGGAAGGCCCTGAAGCAAAGTGAGCTGTTGGGTAATACCTGCTAAACCACTTAGGTTCCCTGTGCTTAGAGTAGTGTGTTTCCTGAATAAAAATAATGTCGCCCCCCAGCCTGTGTAGGTCTTGAGTAATTATTGATCGCTTCCCAGGGTTATTGAGGCCCTTGACATTTACGGCTAAGAGGGCAATGGCATGTACTCTGGGTTTTAGGTGTGAATTTGCCAGTTCAGAACTGATGGTCTAATGTGTGTGGAGGGGGGGGAAGGGGGGGGGACAGGGAAAAAGGTAAAGGAAGAAAAGGTTAGGAAGGGTAAAAGTGAAAGAGAATGGAATATGGTACGGAAGTATCAGATAGGGTGATAAAAAGAGGAGGGGGGTATATAGAATAAGAAAGGATTAGTAGTATGAGGGCCGGGAACAAGAGAAAAAAATCCTTGAGGGATTTAAGGACCAGGTGCCGAAACACCTACCTAGTATTGCGACCGGATCTAGGGGTATAGGGAGTTAGAGTAAAAATCTATGATAGTGAATAAAAGTATACAACAGGAGGTAGTAACCTCAATACTCATATATGTTATATTAGCAGAATATTAACTTTTTTAGGTAAAGTAACCCGAAAACATTGCAAAAAAACATTGTTAGAACCTGAGTATGAATCAAAGTTAAACAACAAAACCATTCGCCATATCCTCACTCATCCGGTATGCGTTATATCAAAGGAGGGTCCCAACTCAGGAACCTGCAGCTAGCCTAAGTTAATGTGCTCGGTTAGGTATTTACCCTTCTTTTTGTAACTTTTTTTTTTTTTTTTTTTAATTTTTTATCCCCCCATCCACCCCCTTACCCTATACCTCCTGCTTCTTCTCCTTTCTTTTTCTTTCCCCTCTCCCCACCCCTTATCCTCCATTTCTAGCTCTTCTTTACCCCCTAGTCAACCCATACCCCCCCCCTTCCCTTCCCTATAGAAGCTGCCTACCTATAATCCCTAAGAGGCCCCAAAAATTAGAAACCCACTTGCCTAACAGGGCTAGAGGAAAAAGGAATAAAGAGCATTTCAAAACTTAACAACTTGCAAATAACATTCTTATAATTACTAATTTATCCCCTAATTAGACCCCCCCCAGTATATGCATTCTCAGACTGGTATTATGCAGCAGAAAGTACCAAACAGGGGGTATACTAAGGAATTCTGTAACAACTTTCAAAGTAACATTTGCTAAACAATTCAATGCTAAGGTATTACAGATGAACAAATGTCAAACCAGATCGTCCCGTTCAATACAGTCTCTCCACAATAGGATTGGTTGGTATATGTCCAAAAACAGGTTAAACAAACCCGTATGCTAGAGATTTGGCAGAGAGAAATTATCAACATAATATTTATAACAGGGTAGAAAAAGCAAACTTAGACTTATCTGTCCAGGGATACCGCTGTGCTACATGTCCTGGGCAGGATGATCTATAATAGCTCTGGGCATACTAGTATAAATCCGTCAGTCAAATAGGCATGTTTACTTGCGACCTAGTCAAGTCGTTGTCCGTTTTCACCGCAGCCCTCCTCAGGCCCCGGCTGTGCCAAAGCAACTGCAACATTAGGTGGCCTAATCTGCAGACCAAAGGCTTGGTTGAGGGTGGGAAGATCAGCCAGTGTCTTAAAAATTGCTGTTGTGCCATCTTTGGATGCAATTATACATGTGGGAAATCCCCATCTATATTGAATTTGTTGTTCCTTGAGCTTGGAGGTGATATACAGTAGCTCACACCGTTTCTGAAGGGTCACTGGACATAAATCAGTAAACACTTGGATTTCTGTACCCTTATATGTAAGGGTGTGTTTGTTCCTGGAGTGCCGGAGAATCTCCCCTTTATCTTTGTAAGATAAGAGCTTGATAATGACATCCCTAGGTGGAGCTCTAGCTGGTGGTTTGGGCCTGAGGGCCAGATGGGCTCTTTCAACTTGAATCTCAGCTGCATTTGGGGCATTTTTGAGGAATTTAAATAGCTCTTGTATGTATTGACCTATTTCAGGTGGTTTTACTGTTTCAGGCACACCACGGAGCCGCAAATTATTCCGCCTGCTCCTATTTTCTAAATCCTAAATTCTGTCAGTCAGGCTCTGGACTGTGGCGTCATGAGATTGTATACAACTAGCCTGATGTTGGATGTCTGAACGTATAGTTTCTTGCATTTCCTCTACTTGAGAGACTATGTTCAACTGCAACTATGTCCTTTTTTAACTCCCCAAACATGAGCTTTACATCCAGCATAGCCTCTTATATATCGCTTTTAGAGGATAAATGCTTAATATCATCTTTAGTGACATAGCCCAATTGTGAGGGTTCCAGATTAAGTGTCTGTGCAGCAGTTGCTTGTCTGTTAGAATCAGAGATGTCTCTATGTGCGCTGGGGACTGTGTCAGCTGGAATTAGGTAGTTCTCCATGTTGGTGGCTTGGATGCCCTTAGTTGGCTTAGTTATCCGTCTGTTTGACATCCCCAAATAATAAGCAAAGAGAGCTGTCAGTATATTACTCTCCATGTCACTCAGATATGGTGAATGCAGTTCAAATGTCTTGTGTGGCTACTAAACCAAGCTGTTATGTGCTATGCCTTCCAAAAACGTTGCTGTAAAGGGACCCAAAGAGGATTCTCTCCCCTCACAAACAGGGTAAAAGCACCTGGCCTCCCTTTAATATCTATGTGTATTTAAGTGCTGCAGTGCAGATCTGTGCAATATCAAGCCACTATTTATTCTTCGTTAAAAGTTTGCCAGCTCCCTCTATTTAGCTCCAGTGATTACTTTAAAACCTCACCTTCCACTTCTTTAGTTCCCCCTTTTTTTTTTTTGTATTGGTTTCTTTTAAAAGTTATAATGGACCACAGGAGGCCCAAACAGGACCACTGGATCTGCAGCGCACAATCAGTGTATGCCTCACCTTCTTCTTTGGCGCTTATGTGGCCCTCGGTCCGTTCACAGATAACAGCTCTGGGGCTGGCCGGAGGTCAATTCGGGCACCTGCTGCTTCCTGGTTTGAATGCGGCTCAATGTAGTGGTACTCCGATTAGACGCCACCCGAACTGCCTCTCTGATGAACTTCTGTAATCTTGGCCAACCGGCCCTCGAGCTAGTAGTCGGACTATCCGATATGATATGCACATAGTCCCAGAAGTTAGATTGCGGCTGTTTTTCCAAGAGCAGCCAACTCTGATGTGTCCTAGGCCTCACTGCGCAATAAATTTAGAAAGCCTCCGGTGCAGTCTGACAGGTTCAAACGGCGAGTTTTGGTGCCCACTTCGTTCAATAATGCATTAAACAAGTTTTTCCAGATTCCAACAAGCTATGGGTTACTTAATACCTATCATAAGAGTTTTGAGGCTTCAGAGCTCAATTAGTGTGCGGCCATCAGCTAGCGTGGCCAAGCTCCGTCCCCTCCAAAAATACTGTTTTAACACAGCTATCCTTTTAACAGGATTATAGCAGCAAACCAGAAATCACTCCTAGACAGCCTGTTTTGTTCTATTTGGAACTCATCAGTAGGAGATTTCTGGTTGCTGCATTGATAAAGCTATTTTCAAGGTTAAACCAAAATTCATTAAAATTATGGGGGGAGATAAAAAACAGTGCAACTCAATAGTACAAAATAAAAATTACTAACATAGACCCATTATATACAAAATTTTGAATGATATGGGACAAATCAATTTAAGGTTAGCTGAAAAAAAAACCACAAACCTGAATAAAAATTCTGCCATTAAATACGTGAAGGCTCTATAGTCCTTACCTGTCCCCTTAATGTAAAGTACTTGTAAAGTACTTGTAAAGCACTTGTGTCACTACCCTATACTCCATTATCCCCTCTATCTTACTGTAGCAGCTATGTGAGAGGAAAATAGACATCAAATCGGTTTGAGTACCCTTCTCTACGAGGAATCTGGAGCAACTACATTCTTCACCCACCTCCTGGGAGGCAAAGATTAAACTGGCTAATCAGTGAGGTGGGAGGGATGGAATACCCTTGGAGTTTTGATAAATCTTTGCCTTCTCTGAGTGGCCAGGAGTTGAATCAGTGACGTGCGGTGAGGTCAGAGACTGGGGAGGCAATGGCTATGATACTCCAGAGAAACACACACGTAGTATAGTATATATATATATATATATATATATATATATATATATATATATATAAAATCATTGGTGGCTGGTGAATTTTCAAGATGGTGGGGCGCAAGACCTCACCCCTTGAAATAAAGCCCCACCCCTCAGCTCCACCCACAAAGGGGGTAAACACATAGTTAAAGCACCAGTAATAGTATTATAATTTAGCCATAATATTTTCTTTATGTAGGTTAAATCATCAAGCTCCTTATCTCCCTTATCCTCTTCTCAAGCACATCCTTGGTGGAAGAATAGCTTTATAGCACATGAACAAAATAAGCAAGTAAAGATTAAAATACTAACCCTCCGGCATCTGTATTGCAGGACACCACAAATAATCCTAGTGTATACAGATAATACAGAACCTGAAATTAGACTTATATTAACTCAATATTTTTAAAATGATTACTACTACTGTTTTGGGGCTTCACATACATGCACACATGCATAGTTACACACATACTTACTCACATACATTCATTCACTTACTCACACTCACATACTCCACCAAAAGTATCTGGTTTCCTAAACTTTTTTCTCAATTCTTGATATAAAAAAAAACAAATAGCGACACAAGAGACATTCGGTAGCAATAAAACACATCTGGCTGAGGTGAGTTAGAGGGATCAAAAACTAAGAGGTGACAGGATTAAAGTGGGAAACAGGAAAAGTGTCAAAGTGATTAAGAAGGGAATGAGAGAGAACAGAGAAAGATTTGAATAGTGAAAAACAGATGGAGGGCAAAGAGAGAGACATGAACAAAAATGATGGGAGACATAGGAAAAAGATAAAGGGATTCAAAAAACATGTATTCACCTGTTATACAATCACATTTTTCTGTGTATTAATTTATATATATATATATATATATATATATATATACAACCAGAAGCAGGGAACCAGCACACTCTTCTTATATCCAGCTGCCGGGGTGCGCTTGCAAGCAAACAAATATCCACAAAATAAAGCAGGCACTCTCCGTTTAACTTTGTCGTTTAATGGTAAACGTTTTCGGGGTCTCCCCCGTCCTCAGACCACTTACAGATATACAATAACACACAACTTAAATAGCTACTCACCCTCACCGTGTCAAATCGCCAACAGACTCTCAACTTCCGTGTCGCGCAACTGCGCATGCGCGCCCGGAACTAAGGAGAGCCGACAGGGACCAACCACCCACCACTAAAAGCAAAAGTGAAAATCAACATCACACAGAATAATGCAGCAGTGCAGACCGCTAACTACACATAGTACTATAATGCAAACTGATATTATTACCCTATACTAGGCATATTGTAATATACACAGACCTACCCCCAAACCTTTTTTGAACCTTATATCTTCAAATGTTATGCATACACATATTGCCATTTTGCCAAAAAGGGATATTATTATGTTCTTATACTGTTATATTTACACTGTTATATTTACATATTTACATATTTACACAGAGGGGATATCAGTGTTAGGTAGCATTACTCTTCATGTATTACACTCATGCCCCTAACTGAACAATTAGCCCAATACCTCTTTCACCAACTTAAAGGTGTTGGACCCCTGTGCATATTACTTTACCACAGAGCACCCCCCATATCCACTTTACTATTTGATAGCCCTCCTCAGTTACATGGATGCTTAACTATCAGTGGGGAACCCAGCCATAAAGATAATGAGCTGCATTGCAATTTAATTGCATGTATTCAATCCAGCCATGGACATACCCAATCATTTTAGCTTAAGCTCATATCTTACTGTGAAGGAGGCAGTAGGCATACATCCACTACAAGTTTTACAAAAAACATTGGTAATCCAAATGGACATTCAGCCCCTTTGGGTACATAGTCTCCAGGTTAAAAATCCACTGAGACTCCCGTTGTAGTAGACGCCTGCCCCTGTCACCCCCCCTAGGATTGCGTGGAACGTGATCTATGATAATATACCGAAGGTCAGATACAGCATGACCACTGGTACTGAAGTGGCGAGCCACCGGTTGATCTGAATCACCATCCTTAATTGCCAGCCGAATCGCTGACCGGTGGTTCGCCATCCTCGTCCTGAGATCATCCTGGGTCTTACCCACGTAAAATTTACCACACGGACAGTGTAGTAAGTAAACAATATACGTGGTTGTGCAAGTCACCCTGTGCAGGATCTTATATTTTTTATTAGACCATGGATGTTGAAACGTGCTGCTCTGGGTTAACCCACCACAGGTAGTGCAACCACTGCAACGGAAGCAACCTTTTTTCGTGGTTTTTAACCATGTACTAGGCATATAGCTGTCACTATTGTCGGGCCTCAAGAGCATATCTTTCAGTGATCTTCCACGTTTGAACCCAACCAAAGGTGACACACAGGATGCAAAGGGTAGTGTTTTGTCACTCTCCAAAATGTCCCAATGTTCCCTCAAGATATTGGAGAACTGTAGCTTTTCAGGTGAGAAGATGGTGGTAAAGATCATCCTCTTCTCACTCTTATCCCTCTCCATCTTAGTGAGTGCCTGTTCCTGTGTAAGCCCTGATGCTTCAATCAGTGATTCGTCAAGATGCTTAGAACCATAACCACGGTCCATGAATTTCTTGTACATTTCCTGTAGTTGCTGTTCCTTCCTTTCCTGGTTACTGTTATTGCGTACCACTCGCTTAAACTGTGATCTTGCCAGTGATTTTTTCAAACTAGGAGGATGGCAGCTTGTAGCATCCAATAATGAGTTCCTGTCAGTTTCCTTATAATATAAGGTTGTGCTGATACCTGTGTTTTCCTTAAAGATCCTTAAATCCAGGAAGTCGATGGTATGTATATCATAGGTCATCTTCAACTGTATATGTGGATTCACCTTGTTTAATTCTGCATACCACACCAGTAACTCATCCTCTGTCCCACACCAGATAAGGAAGAGATCATCTATATAACGTCGGTATAACCGTATTCTGTGATCCCCAAAGGCAGTAGTGGCGACCGTTTCGAAGTGGGCCATAAACAGATTCGCATAAGATGGGGCCACGTTGGACCCCATCGCTGTTCCTGAGATCTGTAAATAAAAGTCCCTCTCAAATTTGAAATAATTGCATCTCAAACAGAAATCCAGTAGTTCAGACATCACATCCACTGGAGGCCCAATATAAGGATGTCTAAGAAGATGGTACACCACAGCAGCCATACCCTGATCATGGGGAATCACGGTGTATAAACTGGTCACATCTAGTGTGACCAGAAACTCGCCTCCACCAGATGTGCGATAGGTCTTTAGCAACTGTATCAACTCCATGGAGTCCAGGAGAAAGGAGTCAGTGTGCCTCACGATTGGTTGCAGAATACTATCAACAAATGTAGCCAGGGGTTGTAAGATAGATCCCCTGGCTGACACAATCGGTCTTCCTGGAGGTGTGATTGGATTTTTGTGTACCTTCGGCAAGGTATAAATCACAGGGACAATAGGATGCCCAACTTGTAGGTAATCCCTCAAGGCCTTATCAATAAAGCCTTGTTGGTAAAGACATTCCAAATAGTTGTCAATTCTTGTCTTAAAGGCTCCAGTGGGGTTACCCGGTAGTCGTCTATATGTGCCACCATCGGACAATTGCTGTACAATTTCCTGCTTATAGTCCCGATAGTCTTGCAGGACCAGGGCCCCTCCTTTGTCCGCCTCCCGTATCACTAAATCCTTATTATTCTGTAGGCTTTTAAGAGCTAAGCGCTGTTCTCTATTCAAATTATTCCTAAAGCTCTTTTGATGGTTGTAAAGGTCTCTCATCATGTCATCCTTAGTCATTCTTGCATAAGTTGCAATGCTCGCATTAGTACTTTTTGGATCAAATTTGCCCTTTCTTCGTAGCCCCCCTGCTTCATCTTTGGAAATCCCAAAGTGCTCCTTCAACCTCAAGGATCTCTGGAACTTAAAGAGATCTACATTGAGGAAAAATTCATTAGCATATAGGGTTGGGATGAATTTTAAACCTTTTTGTAACACTGCTTCTTCAGCATCTGTCAGTACATATGAGCTTAGATTCATAATGATCTTGCTTGGCTCATCAGTGTTGTCTATTTGCGCCATTGTCGGGGAGGTCTTCCTCTTGTTCTGCGACCCACGTCGCCCCCGCCTCTGGTGTGGCCTATGCCCTGCTCGTTTTTTGAGCGAGTGGTCATAGATTGGGATCCCTGGGGGAACTCCCTCTGAGTGGACAATTGACCTTCTGGATCAGAGCTGTTGTCTGAGCTTTCCACTGTCGCAAGTGACTTTGGCTTAAACACTCGTGCACGTCTGAATCTAGACAAGCTACCCCTCTCTTGAGGACCAAGTAGCCATCTGTAGATGCGTTTTTCTTTATAATCTTGTGTCACTGCTTCCCATTTACGTTCCTTAAACGTTAACAATTCTTTCTCATAGGTGTCAATACTTGATTTTATTTTATCAAGCCATGCCTCCCTGGGATCCTCAGTAAGTTTAGTCATATGGGTAGACTCAAAATTTTGTAATTCTAATTCAATTTGTTTTAATTGGTCACTCACCTCCTGTATTACCAATAACATCAGATCTAAAGAGCCCTTATTCAGGATGCCACACCATTTAAGGCAGAAAGTGGGGTTATTGCGCCCAATAGTGGGTATGTTCTTAATCCTGAACCCTTTTGGAATAAATGCCTTCCTGTGATATTCTGATAAGTAACACCCATGAAGCTGTAAGTCAATTTTCTTTTTCCTTAGTTTCACCACATAGTTAAATATCTGATCAGGTTGTTCTCTTTGTTTTCTAATTGTGATAGCATCAAACCGGATTCTATTTGCATCCGCTTCAGAGAATTGGAACACATTAGCTCCCTCAATATTATCCTCCAGTTGATCCCCCACCTGAGAGGCCTCTGTGTCCTCTTGACTCATAGCTCAGTCTGTGTATACTTTTGCAATCACAAATGCTGCACCACACCGTCACCGTTTTAAAAACAATCAAGCAGAATAACTCTGCTGAACAGATAGTGTCCCAGTCAATTATCCCAGGGTGAGGACAATTTTTCACAAGGTGCTGTAGGTCCAATACATACAAATACAACCAGAAGCAGGGAACCAGCACACTCTTCTTATATCCAGCTGCCGGGGTGCGCTTGCAAGCAAACAAATACTGATATCCCCTCTGTGTAAATATGTAAATATAACAGTGTAAATATAACAGTATAAGAACATAATAATATCCCTTTTGTATGTGCATATGTGTATGCATAACATTTGAAGATATAAGGTTCAAAAAAGGTTTGGGGGTAGGTCTGTGTATATTACAATATGCCTAGTATAGGGTAATAATATCAGTTTGCATTATAGTACTATGTGTAGTTAGCGGTCTGCACTGCTGCATTATTCTGTGTGATGTTGATTTTCACTTTTGCTTTTAGTGGTGGGTGGTTGGTCCCTGTCGGCTCTCCTTAGTTCCGGGCGCGCATGCGCAGTTGCGCGACACGGAAGTTGAGAGTCTGTTGGCGATTTGACACGGTGAGGGTGAGTAGCTATTTAAGTTGTGTGTTATTGTATATCTGTAAGTGGTCTGAGGACGGGGGAGACCCCGAAAACGTTTACCATTAAACGACAAAGTTAAACGGAGAGTGCCTGCTTTATTTTGTGGATATATATATATATATATATATATATATATATATATTAGTAAGCAGTAAAAGAGAAGACATTCTGTTTCTATTTAATGCACTTCAAAACATGCTGGCATTATTTTGTGCTATAGGGTTAATCTGGATCAATTCCTCTTAACAGACATCCTGTCACCTTTCAGAGTGATTAATACATTTTCACAGTCTAATACTCTGTGTCTGCAATGTGACCTCTGACCTCTAAGACTACACTTTTGCCCATCCAGACCCTTCAGGGTCTCTGACACAAAGTTGCTATGCAGGCATGGGCGTGCAAAGGTGGAATATATAATATATATATATATATATTATATATACACTGTGTATATATATATATATATATATATATATATATATATATATAATATATATATATATATATACATATTCAATGGAATTACAGTATTACATTTATTTGGAGGACCAGTCATCCCCTACCTTTTTTCTCCTGTGTGCTGGCTGCAGTGAGGTCGACTCTACAGAGGGTCTAGACACATGGGGGCTGGAGGGGCAGAGCACTGTAAGTGTTTAAAGTTAAGCACCATGATCTGCAGCATTGTGAGCAGTTCACTGAACACTATACAAAGTGTGTATTGGGGCTGGCTGGGGGAGACTGCTTTGGCTGCCCTGCTGCTTCAGTTCTCAGTGTCACATTGTGAGAAGATCATCTGCCGCACTGGGCAGCTCTGGGCTCTTCAACTTTTTACAGATCCTGCTGCTGCTTCCCTCCTCCCCCCTCTCAGCAGCTGTCAGAAAAAAAAAAAAGAGTAACGCTTTGACTGCCAGAGAGGGAGCTGATAAGCGTCTGTTCAGGCAGCAGAGCAGACGATGTAAAGGTAAACCCTGACCTTTGCAGCAAATTACACAAGGCTAATTACAAACTAAGTTTGTTTGATTTAACTTTGGCAGCCTGAACAGACGCTTATCAGCTCCCTCTCTGGCAGTCAAAGCGTTACTCTTTTTTTTTTTTTTTTTTTCTGACAGCTGCTGAGAGGGGGGAGGAGGGAAGCAGCAGCAGGATCTGTAAAAAGTTGAAGAGCGGAGCCCAGAGCTACCCAGTGCGGCAGATCTTCTCAAATTCCCACAGTGAGACTGGTTATGACCCCTGACAGACGTGTTTCTGTGCATACTGCTTATGCTTACTATCTTTCCACCCTGAGTATGCTACCTGCAGCTAAATTATTGGATGTTATAAGGAGGTGGTGCAGCGGAGTGAGGGCTATGTAAAAAAAAATAAAAAAATGCACACATTCATAACCCTGCAGTGCTTATTGCGCAATCTATCGTTTCGGAATTAGAGGAGCAGATGAGAGTAATCAGAGTAGGTTACAAGTTCCAGTCCAGTGTAATAAATAGCACAATGGGAAAAATGGACTGGAACTTGTAACCTACTCTCATCTGCTCCTCTAATTCAAAATGATAGATTGCGCATTTTAAGTATTTCATTTTGTTCCCAACTTCCCATTGTTCAGCTGGGTGGGTGCTGCTGTGGAAGTGTGAAACCTACTCATCGGCTTCCCTATTCCAGCAGATAGATTGCGCATTAAGTATTTTATTTTGTAATTAGAGGAGCCGATGAGTAGGTTTTTTGTTTTACACAAGGCACAAGCTGAAGCTTCAAAGGCAAAGCACCCTGCACAATAGCACATAACTTACCGCTTTGTAGAGAATGTATCTGTAGGTACTAGAGCGCCGCTCAAGTGTCTCAGACAGTGGACTTTCAGGCAGGGCAGCAATCATATGGGCTGAATCACACTCACTCGGCAGGCACTGTCTTGAATTTCTTTTCCCTCCTTCACTATTCCCGCCAGCAGCAAATGACGCCAGTTAGTCCGACGTCACAAACAAGCCCGGCCGACACGCCTCCCTGATGGCTGATTGGCTGTGAGTATCTCCATCTCATAGAGGCGGTTTTGAGAACCGCCTCTATTGGAGAGTGATATGGGCCCCGGTGAGACACCACTGGGTGGCGCTAGCCAAGAACAGTAGTCAGCATCCATTGTTGCGCAATCAAGAAAGGCAGCGGAAGGGCTTACTGCATCTTAATTGCACAACATGGATGGGCGGCGAATCTGGCGATGAGAATGGATGGGATCACATCTGGTGGCGCACGCGCGGGGGGGGGGGGGGGGGCGGCGTCATCCAAAAATATTAATAAAAAAAAACACAAGTATTTTTTTTTTATTTTTTAATCATAATTAAAAAAATTATTTTTTTCTAATTGGACAGGGGAGGCACTGCCTCCCCTGCCTCCTATTACTGCACGTCACTGAGTTGAATCCCAGGAGTAATGGACTTGTGGACTCTCACCAGCTTACGAAATAAAATATTATTCCTACAGAAACAAGGATAGAAGCAAAACCTAAGCAAACAGACTGAAATGAGAAGTTTCTACTTAAAGGGCTAGTAAACCTAGAAAATAATATTATATAATTCTGCACATAGTACACTCAATGTAGCTCGCTCCTGCTCTGTCTGACAGCGGGAGCATGCTACATTGAGTGAAATGGCGCGGTCGGGCCGGGCTGTGACTAGACAGCTGCCCAGATGTGCTCAGATAGAAAACCAGACCCGCTCAGTAGAGCACAGAGGGCGGATCTGAAAAACACTATTTTTTAATAAAAAATTCAGTCAATATTATGTTATACAAGGCTAGCACTAATATAATGTTATATAATTCTGCACTATGTGCAGAATTATATAACATTATTTTCTAGGTTTACTGGCCCTTTAACTCCAAATACCATGAAGCTATATACCAGGCACAGTGTTAGTATTATGTATTTTCACAATAACAGGACCACAAAACTGTTAGACAACTCTTTTTAACATATAGATAAGAGTACATTAAAAAATATGAAGCAATATGTCTCAGGTTAAGGGAAATTTGCATAAGCATAGAATCTAGGGCTTTATACAACATGAATGTCAACTGACTTCTGCCAAGGGTCTATCATAGAACATAGAACTAAATGATTAAAAAAAATACTCAAAATAAATGCACGTTTGTTACTTTATACACAGAGCAAAATATTAAAATACAATTGTAATTAAAATAGATTATATTTTTTTATTATTTTTGCATTAACCAAGCATATAGCCAAGTAGATAAGAAGAAGAAAAAAAAGGTTTTCATGTGGTAAAATTACTATGTAAACTTAACAGCTGTCATTAACAAAACAAAAAAAACTCCATTAAAAGGTATATGAAACCTTTTGTTGCTACCAGTTAAAAACAAGACCTTATACTTACAGCATAATCATCTTCTGCCAATCCATAGTTAGGAGGCATAGCACCCTCCATTGTTGTGCTTTTAAAAACACCTTTTATTTTACTGCCAATTTTGCCAATTCCAAAGGACTCTCCTCTTTTTTGGGTACCCCTAATAAATAAGAAAATTGCAGTTATTTAGAGAAATTATTTTTCATTAAAGGAACATGAAACCCAAAATGTTTCTTTCATGATTCAGATAAAGAAAACAAAATGTATGCTTATCTGATTTATTTATTTCCGGATATGGTGAGTCCACAGCTTGAGTAATTACTGTTGGGAATATCACTCCTGGCCAGCAGCAGGAGGAAAACAGCACCACAGTTAAACTGCTAAGTATCACTCCCTTACCCCCAACCCCCAGTCATTCTCCCAAAGGGGAATGGAGAAAAAGGAGTAAAACAAGGTGTAGAGGTGCCTGAGGTTATAGTCAAAAGAACAACTGTCTTAAAATTAAGGGTGGGGCCGTGGACTCACCATATCCGGAAATAAATACATTTATCAGGTAAGTAAACATTTTGTTTTTCTTTCCTAAGATATGGTGGAGTCCATGGCTTGAGTAATAACTGTTGGGAACCAATACCCAAGCTAGAGGACATGGATAAATAGGGAGGGACAAGGCAGGCAATCCTAAACAGAAGGCACCACCGCTTGAAGAACCTTTCTTCCAAAAGAAGCCTCAGCTGAGGCAAAAGTATCAAATTTGGAAAATTTGGAAAAGTATGTAGAGAAGATCAAGTTAAAGCCTTACAAATTTGTTCCATAGAAGCCTCATTTTTGAAAGCCCAAGAAGAGGAAACAGCTCTTGTGGAATGAGACGTAATTCTCTCAGGAGGCTGCTGTCCAGCAGTCTCATAAGCCGAACGAATTATACTTTGAAACCAAAAAGAGTAGTAGCAGTAGCTTTCTGACCTTTACGTTTCCTGGAAAACAGACAGAGGATAGAGGACTGGCGAAAATCCTTAGTCGCATGTAAGTAGAATTTAAGAGCACGTACAATATCCAAATTGTGTAACAAACGTTCTTTGGAAGAAGAAGGATTAGGACACAGAGAGGGAACAACATTTTCCTGTTTGATATTTCTATTAGAAACAACCTTAGGAAGGAAACCGACCGCCTTATCGGCATGAAAAAAAAGATAAGGGGAATCACACTGCAGAGCTGAGAATTCCAAGACTCTTTGAGCAGAAGAGATAGCAACAAGAAACAAAACCTTCCAAGATAACAACTTAATGTCTATGGAATGCAACGGCTCAAATGGAGGAAGCAGCAAAACTTTAAGAACAAGGTTAAGGGGCATATATATAAAGCTCCGTATGGAGCTTGAAGCCCTGTGTTTCTGGCGAGCCTTCAGGCTCCCCAGAAACACCAGTTATGAAGCAGCGGTCTAAAGACCGCAGCTCCATATCAATGTAGGAAGCCAGTCCCGACAACTTCAGTACTCAATCTCTCCCTGACCAGTGAACCGGAAGTGAAGACAAAACACACCCAATAACGATAACCTTTCCTGGAGAGCCATAACAGTGTAACAGATGAACCAGTCCGTGAAGCATAAATATCGGGGTAAAAAGTTGTAGGCGCTACAAACATGTGCTGTGCAAAAATCCATGTTTATTATGGAAAAAACAAAATTGCAAATCACAAACAAAAAACAGAATTTATGCTTACCTGATAAATTACTTTCTCCAACGGTGTGTCCGGTCCACGGCGTCATCCATTACTTGTGGGAATATTCTCTTCCCCAACAGGAAATGGCAAAGAGCACAGCAAAAGCTATCCATATAGCCCCTCCTCAGGCTCCGCCCCCTCAGTCATTCGACCGACGGTTAGGAGAGAAAAAAGGAGAAACTATAGGGTGCCGTGGTGACTGTAGTA
Organism: Bombina bombina; assembly: GCF_027579735.1. NCBI lineage: Eukaryota > Metazoa > Chordata > Amphibia > Anura > Bombinatoridae > Bombina > Bombina bombina. Next base: position 554,538,320 of record NC_069502.1, read on the forward strand.
TATAGAGAAATACATTTTTCAAACCTGATTAAAAAAACCAGGGCGGGCCGTGGACCGGACACACCGTTGGAGAAAGTAATTTATCAGGTAAGCATAAATTCTGTTTTCTCCAACATTGGTGTGTCCGGTCCACGGCGTCATCCATTACTTGTGGGAACCAATACCAAAGCCTTAGGACACGGATGAAGGGAGGGAGCAAATCAGGTTACCTAAACAGAAGGCACCACGGCTTGCAAAACCTTTCTCCCAAAAACAGCCTCGGAAGAAGCAAAAGTATCAAATTTGTAAAATTTGGCAAAAGTGTGCAGAGAATACCAAGTCGCTGCCTTACATATCTGATCAACAGAAGCCTCGTTCTTGAAGGTCCATGTGGAAGCCACAGCTCTAGTGGAGTGAGCTGTGACTCGTTCAGGAGGCTGCCGTCCGGCAGTCTCATAAGCCAATCGGATAATGCTTTTCAGCCAGAAAGAGAGGTAGCAGTAGCTTTTTGTCCTCTCCTCTTACCAGAGTAAACGACAAACAAAGATGAGGTTTGTCTAAAATCCTTAGTTGCTTCTAAATAGAACTTTAAAGCACGAACTACATCTAAATTGTGTAACAAACATTCCTTCTTTGAAACTGGATTCGGACACAGAGAAGGAACAACTATTTCCTGGTTAATATTCATGTTGGAAACAACCTTCGGAAGAAAACCAGGCTTAGTACGCAAAACGACCTTATCTGAATGGAACACCAGATAGGGTGTATTACACTGCAAAGCAGATAATTCCGAAACTCTTCTTGCAGAAGAAATAGCAACCAAAAACAGAACTTTCCAAGATAGTAACTTGATATATATGAAATGTAAGGGTTCAAACGGAACCCCTTGAAGAACTGAAAGAACTAAATTTAGACTCCAAGGAGGAGTCAAGGGTCTGTAAACAGGCTTGATTCTGACCAAAGCCTGTACAAAAGCTTGTACATCTGGCACAGCTGCCAGTCGTTTGTGTAACAAGACAGATAAAGCAGAAATCTGTCCTTTTAGAGAACTCGCTGACAATCCCTTATCCAAACCTTCTTGGAGAAAGGAGAGGATCTTAGGAATTTTAATCTTACTCCAGGAGAATCCCTTGGATTCACACCAACAGATATATCTTTTCCATATTTTATGGTAAATCTTTCTAGTCACAGGTTTTCTGGCTTGGACCAGAGTATCAATCACTGAATCTGAAAACCCACGCTTGGATAAAATCAAACGTTCAATTTCCAAGCAGTCAGCTGCAGAGAAACTAGATTTGGATGTTCGAATGGACCTTGTACTAGAAGATCCTGTCTCAAAGGTAGCTTCCATGGTGGAGCCGATGACATATTCACCAGGTCTGCATACCAAGTCCTGCGCGACCACGCAGGAGCTATCAGAATTACCGAGGCCTTCTCCTGTTTGATCCTGGCTACAAGCCTGGGAAGGAGAGGGAACGGTCGAAACGCATAAGCTAGGTTGAACGACCAAGGCGCCACTAATGCATCCACTAGAGTCGCCTTGGGATCCCTGGATCTGGACCCGTAGCAAGGAACCTTGAAGTTCTGACGGGACGCCATCAGATCCATGTCTGGAATGCCCCATAATTGAGTTAACTGGGCAAAAAACTCCGGGTGGAGTTCCCACTCCCCCGGATGGAAAGTCTGACGACTCAGATAATCCGCCTCCCAGTTGTCTACTCCTGGGATGTGGATTGCAGATAGGTGGCAGGAGTGATCCTCCGCCCATTTGATGATTTTGGATACCTCTCTCATCGCCAAGGAACTACTTGTTCCCCCCTGATGGTTGATGTAAGCTACAGTCGTCATGTTGTCTGACTGGAATCTTATGAATCCGGCCTTCGCTAGTTGAGGCCAAGCCCGGAGAGCATTGAATATCGCTCTCAGTTCCAGGATGTTTATCGGGAGAAGAGACTCTTCCCGAGACCATAAACCCTGAGCTTTCAGGGAATCCCAGACCGTGCCCCAGCCTAATAGACTGGCGTCGGTCGTGACAATGACCCACTCTGGTCTGCGGAAACTCATTCCCTGAGACAGGTGATCCTGGGACAACCACCAACGGAGTGAGTCTCTGGTCATCTGGTCTACTTGAATCTTTGGAGACAAGTCTGTATAGTCCCCATTCCACTGCTTGAGCATGCACAGTTGTAATGGTCTTAGATAAATTCGAGCAAAAGAAACTATGTCCATTGCTGCAACCATCAACCCTACTACTTCCATGCACTGAGCTATGGACGGCTGCAGAATAGAGAGAAGAACTTGACAAGCGTTTAGAAGCTTTGACTTTCTGACTTCTGTCAAGAAGATCTTCATTTCAAAAGAATCTATTATTGTTCCCAAAAAGGGAACTCTTGTCGACGGAGACAGGGAACTCTTTTCTACGTTCACCTTCCACCCGTGAGATTTGAGAAAGGCTAGAACAATGTCTGTATGAGCCTTTGCCTTGGAAAGAGACGACGCTTGAATTAGAATGTCGTCCAGATAAGGTGCCACTGCAATGCCCCTTGGTCTTAGAACCGCTAGAAGGGACCCGAGCACCTTTGTGAAAATTCTGGGAGCAGTGGCTAGTCCGAATGGGAGAGCCACGAACTGATAATGTTTGTCCAGAAAGGCGAACCTTAGGAACTGATGATGATCTTTGTGGATAGGAATATGTAGATACGCATCCTTTAAATCCACGGTAGTCATATATTGACCCTCCTGGATTGTAGGTAAAATTGTTCGAATGGATTCCATTTTGAATGATGGAACTCTGAGAAATTTGTTTAGAATTTTTAAATCCAGAATTGGTCTGAAAGTTCCCTCTTTTTTGGGAACTACAAACAGATTTGAGTAAAACCCCTGACCTTGTTCCACAGTTGGAACTGGGTGTATCACTCCCATCTTTAACAGGTCTTCTACACAATGTAAGAATGCCTGTCTCTTTATTTGGTTTGAAGATAAGTGAGAAATGTGGAACCTTCCCCATGTAGGTAGTTCCTTGAATTCTAGAAGATAACCCTGAGAGACTATTTCTAGTGCCCAGGGATCCTGAACATCTCTTGCCCAAGCCTGAGCAAAGAGAGAGAATCTGCCCCCAACTAGATCCGGTCCCGGATTGGGGGCTACCCCTTCATGCTGTTTTGGTAGCAGCAGCAGGCTTCTTGGCCTGTTTACCATTGTTCCAGCCTTGCATTGGTTTCCAAGCTGGTTTAGTCTGGGAAGCGTTACCCTCTTGTCTAGAAGCTGCAGAGTTGGAAGCCGGTCCGTCCCTGAAATTGCTCTTGCTCCTTAACAGACATGTTGTGAAAGGAACGAAAATTGGACTTATTCTTAGCCTTGAAAGGCCTATCTTGTTGGAGGGCATGACCCTTTCCCCCAGTGATGTCTGAAATAATTTCTTTCAATTCTGGCCCAAAAAGGGTCTTACCTTTGAAAGGGATATTAAGCAATTTTGTCTTGGAAGATACATCCGCCGACCAAGACTTTAGCCAGAGCGCTCTACGCGCCACAATTGCAAACCCTTAATTTTTCGCCGCTAATCTCGCTAACTGCAAAGCGGCATCTAAAATAAAGGAATTAGCTAACTTAAGTGCGTGAATTCTGTCCATGACCTCCTCATATGGAGTCTCCCTACTGAGCGACTTTTCCAGTTCCTCGAACCAGAACCACGCCGCTGTAGTGACAGGAATAATGCATGAAATAGGTTGGAGGAGGTAACCTTGCTGTACAAAAATCTTTTTAAGCAAACCCTCCAATTTTTTATCCATAGGATCTTTGAAAGCACAGTTGTCCTCAATGGGAATGGTCGTGCGTTTGGCTAGTGTAGAAACCGCCCCCTCGACCTTAGGGACTGTTTGCCATGTGTCCTTCCTGGGGTCGACCATGGGGAACAATTTCTTAAATATAGGAGGAAGGACAAAAAGGTATGCCTGGCTTCTCCCACTCCTTATTCACTATGTCCGCCACCCTTTTAGGTATCGGAAAGGCATCAGGGTGCACCGGGACCTTTAGGAACTTGTCTATCTTGCACAATTTTTCTGGGATGACCAGATTGTCACATTCATCCAGAGTAGATAGCACCTCCTTAAGTAATGCGCGGAGATGCTCTAATTTAAATTTAAATGTCACAACATCAGGTTCTGCCTGCTGAGAAATTCTTCCTGTATCAGAAATTTCTCCATCTGACAAACCCTCCCTCACTGCCACTTCAGACTGGTGTGAGGGTATGACAGATAAATTATCATCAGTGCCCTCCTGCTCTACAGTGTTTAAAACTGAGCAATCGAGCTTTCTCTGAAATGCTGGCATTTTGGATAAAATATTAGCTATGGAGTTATCCATTACTGCCGTCAATTGTTGCATAGTAACAAGCATTGGCGCGCTAGAAGTACTAGGGGTCGCCTGCGCGTGCATAACTGGTATAGACACAGAAGGAGAGGATGCAGAACTATCCCTACTTCCTTCATCTGAGGAATCATCCTGGGCAACCTTACTAAATGTGACAGTACTGTCCTTACTTTGTTTGGACGCCATGGCACAATTAACACATACATTTGAAGGGGGAACCACCTTGGCCTCCATACATACAGAACATGATCTATCTGAAGGTACAGACATGTTAAACAGGCTTAAACTGGTTAATAAAGCACAAAACCCGTTTTTAAACAAAACCGTTACTGTCTCTTTAAATGTTAAACAGGGCACACTTTATTACTGAATATGTGAAAAACTATGAAGGAATTATCCAATCTTTACCAAAGACCACAGTGTCTTAATGCATTCAAAGTATTGCACCCCAATTTTCAAGCTGTTAACCCTTAAAATGCGGAAACCGGAGCCGTTTGCAATTTAACCCCACTACAGTCCCAGCCACAGCCTTTGTTGCAACTTCACCTATCCCAGGGGGGTATACGATACCAATTCAAGCCTTCTAGGAACGTTTTCAGTGGATACCAGACCCTCTCACATGCAGCTGCATGCACTGCACTCAAAAGAAACTGCGCAATAATGGCGCGAAAATGAGGCTCTGCCTACTACAGTGAAAGGCTCTTCCTGACTGGGAAGGTGTCTTAACTAGTGCCTGGCGATAAAAACGTTCCCAAATAATAAAAAGTGTGAAATCCACTTCAAACTTTAAATAATAACTTAAATAAACAATCGATT